>NW_020173946.1:1132606-1132839 GCF_003031525.2 Neophocaena asiaeorientalis asiaeorientalis
GACGAGGCTCAGAGAAACAAGAAGAAGAAAAAGAAGGTGTCCTGCTTCTCCAACATCAAGATCTTCCTCGTGTCCGAGTGCGCCCTGATGCTGGCGCAGGGCACGGTGGGCGCCTACCTGGTGAGTCCCCGTGCCAACTCCACCGCGGGGCCCCTTCCCCAGCGCGGCTCCCGGGTGTTCAGCTGACAGGAGGAGGGGGCAGCCCGGGCGCCGGGGGCAGGCGGGCATGACCT
>NW_020173946.1:1132858-1190182 GCF_003031525.2 Neophocaena asiaeorientalis asiaeorientalis
GGGACCCCGGTTGGAGAGGCTGCGGGCAGGTGGATGTGAAACCATCCCTCTCCCGCCAAAGCACAGCCAGAGGGTGAGTTCAGGAGCCCCCCTGCAGAGGAAAGCATCGCGGTTTTCAGGTGACCGGCACATGGAAAGAAAAGCCCGTTAGCCTCATGCGTCCTCGACTCTGCATTCCATTCTCCGGGAGAACAAATCCATTATGCATCATTTTCTCCGGTAGCTTTCTCCATCCACCAATTACGGAGGGATTTAACAGTTTAGAGTAAAATGCGCCCAAGTGTGGCCCTGATCCGAGCCGGGGCTGCAGGGGGAATATTCCCACTCCGTATCCGTTAGCCATCTCTCAGCGTCTGGGATAAAGTTACAATACCTGGAGAGCAGCTGTGAGTTTGTGTAGTTTTTGCTACCCACTCTTAGACCTCAATTCCCCACCGTGATCTCTCGTTCCCAAGGGGGTACTGCATCATTGTGCACAGGGTACATCGATTTTATTTGCCTTCTGAGGGGGGATTTTAGTGTTCAAATGGTTAGGGGTGCATAACATACCAGAGGAAACAGCTTGTAATGACTCAGCAGTCAAATACCTACTTTACCCGCTGTCTCCTGCCCCGCGCAGGTGGTCCCAACCTGGGTTTAAGAGAATGCACTTCCAGACCCAAGTACGGTCTTGACTAAGCAGGATTTTTCAGAGTGTATAGTGTTAAGACATTACTTGGCTACTGACCTGAAACTGAAATCAAATGTCGTAGATTTTGAGTGTTAGTGAGCAAGTTTGATGGAGATAGAATTGGACAAGGTTTTGGCTGTTGGACAACTACATCCTGAGATAGAACCATGCTCTTTCCGATGGTACCATTAATCCCTTCTTCCTGGCCTTGGGGTGCAGTTAATGAGGGCCAGTCGCTAGGTGCCCTGTACCATTCATAAACAGCCTCCTAAGAATCAGGACTTGCTGTCAGGGGGAAGTACAACCAGGCTTGGTCTCTTGGTGTGGGATAAAGTCAGTTATGTGGTTACAAGAGAGGGATGTTCAAATTCAGCTCGGTTCCCGGGGTGACAGGCTTACAGGGTTTCTGAAAATGAAATGCATTTTCTTTGCTCCTTGTCAGGTGAGAGGCATTTAAATCCCTGTTACTGGCTGCATCCACGACATGCATGCTGCTGGTGAATCCTGTAGCCAAAAGCACATTTTCATTTCTGTTTAGATTTTTGTTTTATAAAACGCACTTGTAGTTGGAGTACTTAGTTGCGGACAGTACCTGTGGCCTTCGGAGTTTTGGAATTAGGGGATGACCGAGTCTTGGAGGGGGCGGGTGTCATTGTATCAGAGTGTCCTCGGAGGGAATTTGACCATTCGGAGTTTTGGAACTCGGGGATGACCGTGTCTTGGGGGGTGGGTCAGTGTATCAGAGTGTCCTCGGAGGGAATTTGACCATTAAAATAGAGACATGTATTACTAAGATGCAAATGCACAGTAATAAAAATACATGTAGGTCTGTACTGTAGCGTATGCAAAGTATGTGGTACCTAACCGGGGCTGTGTTCATCAACAGCTGCCTCCAGTTTTTAACAGTTTTTGCCTCAAACCAATTTTGTTCAATAGAGTAGATTATTCATGTTCTGTATAATAGTATCTAATGTTGGCAAACATTGAATTTCTTGAAGTATACAGAGGGTTATGGGTTTTGGAATTTGTGGACACAGATTTGGAAGATCACCATTTACAGATAAAAGGTTTTACATCTTCAAACAAACAAACAAACACAATCAGAACTTTTCACACCATGAATGATAAGGCATGGGCTTGGTTTTAGCTTGCAATGATTTTGGAAAGAAAGGAATCTGGGCTTCGATCGGATGAGTGGCCGAAGCCCCTTTAGAAAGTTAAGAAGTAGAGGGCTGGTGGATGTTACAGGCAGGGCTGGCCCCAGGAGATAGGAAGTGGACTCTGATCCCAGAATGGCTGAGTGGCAGGCAGAGGAGGAATTGAGTCCACCTGGTGGGGATCTCCCAGCATTTCCCGCCTGGGCTAATGGAGAGCCTGGTTTGAGGGGTAGGGTAACTGGAGTCAGCAGGTGACTGGCAGAAAGCAGATGGAGGCCTAGGAGAGGACGGGCTTAGGAAATTGAATGCATTGTTATTATTTAGAGTGGAGGCATCAGGTGCTCAGGTCTCTGCCTTACTCCGCTGCTCTTGGCTCTCCATTGCCGTCTGAACCTCATTAAAATAGTTTGCTTGTCAGGGTTGACTGAATCAGCTTGCCATGGGTTTTGCTCTTTTGGGCCGCTTGGGAATTTTCTCTTCATCTGTTATTTGGGAGGTAGAATTAAAAGTTTGTTGTTTCTTCAGTGATGTGAGACTTCTTTATGGCTAATTTGAGAATGAAACATTGCAGGATGTTCCCAGGAAAGGCAACTTTCTCCATTCATGGTGGCTTTCTTAGGAAACCTGAGAACCTGTGTTTGTAGGCCATCACACACACAAGGTCCATGTGCAAGGTGTGTTATATGGGATCTTTACACTGGCAATCAGCCTGCCCCTCTGAGGAAGCATTTTCAGATACCTGATGAAGGGCACACCTTGGGGCCCTGCCAACACTGCTTACTTTCAGGGAGAGAAGGGAGATTGCAAATTCTCTGCCTATGACATTACTTCCTATTTGAGTCCCGAGTCCACGTAGTAGCTACCTTATTATTTCGTCTTTCCAGGTGCCATTGTTTTAATATTAGGAGGCTTCATTTCATTGCTCCGTTTTCTTTCTGAAAAGACAGATTACCTAGTGTCTTCGCTGACACTGGTATAAGCTGCCCAACTGCAGACCTGAATTAGAAGTTGCCTGTGATTTGAGAAGCAACTTTGAAAAGCTGGACTCTGTGTGTGTGTGTGTGTGTGTGTGTGTGTGTGTGTCTGTTTTTCCTCAAGGACCCGCCCAAACTCAAGGTAGATCTGTATAGGAGATAGCCACCAATTGTTAAGCTAGGCAGGGGTCCGGCAACTTTTGGCCTGGGTGCTGGGGTCTCCTGGGGAAATACAGAAGGACTTTGATCCTGATGCCTAAACTCGATGATGATGATAATATAGATAAGGTGACCTGGGTGCAACCTGGGCCAGCTGTGGATTCTGAAATCTCTTACCCTTGCCAGTGTTTTAACTGGAAATCATGCTTCAGATAAGACAACAG
Organism: Neophocaena asiaeorientalis asiaeorientalis; assembly: GCF_003031525.2. Taxonomy (NCBI): domain Eukaryota; kingdom Metazoa; phylum Chordata; class Mammalia; order Artiodactyla; family Phocoenidae; genus Neophocaena; species Neophocaena asiaeorientalis. The sequence goes on from NW_020173946.1 coordinate 1,136,043, forward strand.
TCACAGGGATGGTCTCTTGTAGTCACTTAAACTGCCTGACTGGCTAGGAAGTATTTTTTTTTCTTCCTAAGAAGAGGGACCAGGACTTCCCTGGTGGTCCAATGGGTAAGACTCCACGCTCCCAGTGCACGGGGCCCAGGTTCGAAACCTCGTCAGGGAACTAGATCCCACATGCCTGCTGCAACTAAGAGTTTGCATGCCGCAACTAAGAGCCCACATGCTGCAACTAAAGGTCCTGCATGCTGCAACTAAAACATGCCACAACGAAGATCCCGTGTGCTGCAGTGAAGACCCAGTGCAGCCAAACTAAATAAATAAATAAGTATTGAAAAAAAATAATAAGAGGGACCCATTCAGTTTGATCGTCACTGTGTGCAGAAGAGAGAACGCAATTTAATTTTCCTCTACTCGGATCGTTGCTTCTGGTGGCTCCAGTCTGCCCTGACCTACTTGCAAGGATGCAACACCTGCTTAAGTCTTGGGCTGTTTGGAGAAGGCACAGGCATATGGGAACTGCACAGAGAGAAAGTTGTTTTGTGGGCACTTGGTGTTTGGGGGAGACCCACTGAGATATTCCAGGCCATTCACTGAGGGTAGCCCTTCCTATAGAGGTTTGTGTGTGTTCTCAAATGAGTGAGGACTGGAGGTGATAAGGATGTGTGCAGGAAATTAAGCCCTCGGGCACCTCTGCGCTGTTATGGATGAGGCTCAATTGCAAACACATTTGAATTTCCTCAGGATGAAAACTTAAAAAGGCCAGTTTAGTCTCTGGGTGGGGCACACAGGAGGTTTTTATGAACCAGGAATGGGCATGTCCCTATCTTTTTTTTTTTTTTGCAGATTGTTATTAAAATAAAGTTTGTTTTTTTATTGAAGTATAGTTGATTTACTATTTATTAAAATAAATAGTTTATTTTTTATTGAAGTATAGTTTATTGAAGTATAGTCTAGCTTTTAGAGTTATTAAAATAGTTTATTTTTAACTGAAGTATAGTTTCAGGTGTACAGCATAGTGATTCAGTTATACATATATATGTTATACATACATGTATATTTTTCTCAGATTTTTTTCCCGTATAGGTATTACAAAATATTGAGTATAGTTGCCTGTGCTGTACAGTAGATCCTTGTTGTTTATGTTTTTTATACAGCAGTGTGTATATGTTAATCCCAATTAGCTAATTTATCCCCTCCCCACCCCATTTCCCTTTGGTAACCATAAATTTGTTTTCCATGTCTTTGAGACTCTGTTTTGTAAATAAGTTCATTTGTATCTTTTTTTTTTTTAAGAGTCCAAGTATAAGCGATATTATATGGTATTTGTCTTTGACTTCCTTCACTCTATTTAGAGTTATGTAAAAATGAAGTCTGAGGTTTTGGTGTAAGGAGACGAATGACTGACTGTGTCAACAAGGTTCCATCTCACTGCTTTATAGTCACTCTGTTTCTAGGCTTGAGAACATTCAGTGGGCTTGCAATTAATGGCTGAGGTGAAACAGCTGGATTTGTTCTTTCTCTGTTTTTTTCCTAAAGAAGCATCATTTTGAAGATTTTTTTTGTTTTTCTTTTGCATATCTAACCCAGAAGCAGACAGCTGAGAGACATTTTTAAAGTCCTTGTCAAATTAGTATGATGACTAAGGCAACTATATTTTCTTTAATCGAATTATTTTACACACTTATGGTTACTCAAAGTGACAAATTCCCTGCCATTTGCATAATTACTATATAGCCCCAGGTAAGAAGAAATAAAATTACCCTGATTATTTTTTTTTCTTATAGCTTAGTTGAAAATGTTTAGCTAATAATCATTTAGGGGAAAAAAATTGTTTCTGAAAATTCCTTTCAACCAGCTTTGTGTACATACCTCAGTTTCTGTGGAGGTTTCCTCTTGTGTGTTTAGCAGTCGAAGAAATGGAATTAGTTGTGAAGTGAGCAAGGGCTCTTTCCTGAACTGGGTAACTCTCCCCATTTCAAATTTAGATACCTTACAAAAAGGGTGGCCCAGAGCCCTCTCCACAGCGGCCCTGCCTTGCTAATCAACCGCTCAGCATTTAAACTCATCTTCTTGCGGGCTGCCTGAATGGTGTTGTTCTCTATGAGGCTGCAGAAGTTTCCTCTAGTTACCAAGGCCACCTGAGCAAGAGGGTCTCTGTGACTTTCTCTTGCGCATCTTACTAAAGCAAGCTTGGGGGTGCTGCCTTGTCCAGGGACCAGGTTCACTTAGTAGACTGGCCAGGCATGAGTAAGTGTAATGTCGCAAAATCGACGAGGATACAGCTGCCTTTCCTATAGAAGTAGGCCTGGGAAAGAGAAAAATATCTGTGAATGTTATTGGCTGGTTGCAGAGAGAGAGCAGAAGTTGGCATTGGTTTCAGCGTCTGTGCCAGGCCTCCCACAGAGGTTGTGGGAGCCACAGGGACTCGTGCTGAGCTGCCCGTGGTCCTTGGATTCTGGGGGTCAGGGCCCACCAGGTGACTGGGCAGGTGAGTGTGTACGAGGTGCTGAGCCCTTGCTGCGGTGGAAAATTAGACTTTGGACCAGCAACATTTCTCCAGTACCTTACTTCCAAGTTAACAAACACGTTTTTTTTTTTTTTTTTTTTTTTTTGCGGTACGCGGGCCTCTCACTGCTGTGGCCTCTCCCGTTGCGGAGCACAGGCTCTGGACGCGCAGGCTCAGCGGCCATGGCTCACGGGCCCAGCCGCTCCGCGGCATGTGGGATCTTCCCGGACCGGGGCACGAACCCGTGTCCCCTGCATCGGCAGGTGGACTCCCAACCACTGCGCCACCAGGGAAGCCCGACAAACACGTTTAACTTGCACAGATTTAGCTGCACACACCACTGAATAACCATGTTCCTGTGAAGTAGAGTCAAAATACTTATCACTTTACTCACCTGTATTTTGTCATACAGGTTCCCTATTATATTCTGTGCATTTGTGTGCGTTATCTGTTCACATACATGTTCTTGTAAAGAGTTACATTTCACCAAATATAGTATGTTGTCCTTTTGTGGGGGGGGCGGTTAAGGGACATTCAGTGGTAATTCTGATTATATGGTTCCCATGTGGATTTATTTTATTTAATTTTTTAAACTTAAAAAATTTTTTCTTTGGCTGCACCTTGGCGGCATGTGGGATATGAGTTCCCTGACCAGGGATCGAACCCGAGCCCCCTGCAGTGGGAGCGTGGAGTCTTGACCACTGGACCACCAGGAAAGTCCCCCATGTGGATTTAGAACCCAGTCTACAGGTGAAGAATCGTCACCTGTATTTTATTCCCTCTCAGAAATGCCCTTGGTAATTTGTAGGCCAGGACGATAGCACCCTTGTTCTTTTAATTTAGTTTTGCTTTCTGCTTCTCTGTCTGCAAAATAGATGATACACAGGAAGAAGAGTGAAATCAGTGACTTTGGTTCATAGGATAAGTGAATTGATGTGGTTCTAAGACACTTGTATTTGATATGATCTAAGTGCTTAGGTGTTTATATGAGATGCAGTATTGCTTAATGATTGGAGCTCTAAATTAATGGTTAAAATTCCCAGGTGGAGAACAGCCAGCACCCATGGCAGCTGTGACTTATTAGATGAGCATCAGAAGACCCAGGATTCATTCCTGTGTCCTCCTCTTGCCGGCTCTGTGAGCTTGGGCTGATTACTTAACCTCTCTGTGCCTTGGTATTTAATTTTAAAACTCATAGTGTTTCTGTGAGGGTTAACTGAGTCGGTACATCTAAAGCACTTTGATACTCACATGTGGTGAGTACTCGATAAATACTAGCTATTATTATTAATAACAATGACATGGTTATACATATTTACATAAGAACTATAGCCCCAACCAATGAGACATAAAATTATTTCCATCAAGCTTTGGTCTTGGTTTAGTGAATTGTACATTCAAATCATTTCCTAGTTTGCTGTGCATTTTGTCTGGGAGGTGAAAAGTTTTTAAAAGCAAGAAGTACTAATAAATAAGTTGCTAATTCTGTTTGTTCCCTTGTTATAAATGGAGCAATCCATTTCATCTTAGAGATGTTATAAAAATTACCAGTCATGTGGGAGAGGAGCCCACTCTAGTAATAATTCTGCTGACCATTTACAGTCAGTGGGTACTTTGAGGTGGGTAGAGAAGGGACAGCACACAGACGGCTGGGAGGACAGCTGTGCTGGTGCTTCTCTTTGGGAGGCCCTCAGGATCTTTGCTCTGGTCTGTGGCCACAGGGTGGAAAAGACTGGGTAGGTCTTCCAGGTTTGTAGGCAGCTGAGAGGCAGGGAAGAGAGTGTTGGACGTAGAGTCAGAAAGACCTAGGTTTGAGCCTGGACCTGTTCCTTACGTGCTTCCGATGACTTGACTTACCTGAGCCTCAGTATCCTTATTGGAAAAGTGAGGATGCTGATAGAGCCTGTCTTATATAGATGGTTGAGAGATTTAAATACAAGGACACGTGAAAGAGTGCTGCTCATAGGGTGTAGTGTTCAATAGTTGCTTTAACAATAATGGCATAACCTTACTGGTCGACCTTGGCACAGCAGACGTCCCTTCCAGGGACCCGAGGATTTGGGGTATTGTGTGTGGCCTGGGCTCTGTTTCCTGAATTGGAGATCTGCTTCTCTGGATGAAAAGTGGCCACTTCAAGGCAGCCTGGGGTGTCAGGAGGGGGCCCGGGGGACATAACGTCGTGGATGTGTGCCACCCTCCAGGCAGCCTTGTTTAAGATGTGTGACCTCAGAGCTCAGCCCTGGTTGCCGGGAAGGGCTCAGGTCCCGCGCAGCACCCACGGCCTTCACCTTAGTCCTCTTGCAGTTCTAAGCAGAGCTCGGACGCGCAGCTGTGGGCAGTTCCCTGATCTGGGTCCTTTTTGGTTTCTCAGAAGCAGAGCGAGCTCTCGGCGCAGTCCTGCTGCCCATTCCGCGGATTCGTCCATCTCGGCTTAGGGCTTGTGGGGGTTGTTTAGGAGGATACCTTCTGCACGTGCCACTCTCCTCCCATCAGTGGTTTTAGAAGCATCTTTCCTTCCCCAGCCTGGTCAGTGCAGTCCTTGGGAAGGATAGGGCATGAACTGGGCCCTTCTCAGTCCATCAAGCTGCGGTGTGTATTTTAGGTGAGTTCTTAGGTTCGCGTTCAAATGCCACGGGCTTCACAAGAGAGAACATGCACACTGAGGACCCCAATTACCAAACCCTGGTGGCTCTGTGTTGACCTTGCTGAGGAAGGAACCTGTCTGCTTCTTAAAGCACTGAACTTTCTGCAGCCACAGCTGTGGAGTGAGCGAGCACGGGGAGCCTTCTTTCTGGGTGTTTCGTGACAACATGTAGGGTGGAAATGGATGTGGGCAGAATCTCCGCCATTGGCTCTTTATTTCAGTTCTTCTTTGTGGCTAAGTCGAGCCCTTCTGAAAAGGGAAGCCCTTTCGGACGGGCTGTTTAGTTGCTTGTTCTTTAGTGGAAATGATGGTAACCAACCCAGCTATTTCTTAAATGACTGGACATTCCTCTCCAAGCGGGGAAGAGTTATTTCACTGTCTTAAGTTAGGAGAGCTGGACATTAGAATTTTTCTGGACTTAAAACAAGAGTCTCATGAATCCCTTCCAGTCAACACTCGTCAGAAATACTTAAAAGCGAAAGGCAACATAGGTTGCTGTAAGCCCTACTGTTTGAAGGGGGGGCAGGGGAGAGGTGTGAGCCCACTCTTCCCCTTTGCCTTCATGATTTCCACCATAAATTCCCTGGCAATGGCCCTTTAAGTACCTGCTTCTTCTGGGGATGTCATATCCCACGTGGCATCTTTAAGTTACCTGGTAACAGAATCAGAGGGTACTGACTATAACGAGGGGGTCTTATTTCCTTAGGGCTGGCTTTGGGTGAAATCTTTGTCGTGAGCCTCAGACTGTGGCCTCAGACCCATCCAGGCAGGCAGTGGGTGTGACTGTTGCATCGCTAGGATGTGGCAGAAGGTCTAAGCTCTAGGCAGTAGTGTGAGTCCATTCAAAAGCCTGGAGTATGCCACTGGCTCTTCTGTCTGTGCATCTGCCTGTCCATCTGTCTATCCGTCCACACTCCCTGTGGGGGTTCTGTACTATGTGCAGATTCTAATTTGCCTGGCAGGTTGCCCTTTGGGATGGGTGTCTGGATAATGAACTTGGCTGTCCAGGTAACCCTTGAAACCTCTTCTTGGTAGGTCTAAAGCCTGGCGTGGCTGTCACTTCCTAGCCATCTAAGCTCCGGGCTGTGTAGCGTCAGCAGAAATAGGAAGTTGAGCAGGCTTTCGACAAACAGTCCTGGCGAATGTAATGGAATAATATGGAGTAGAATAGCCAGTTCCTTCCTACATCACTGTTCACACGACCACAGGAAGCCGAGGAAGGTAGAAATGAATACTTTCACCTCCATTTCTGCACTTGCGAGGTTGGTGTAGGGTCAAATGGTGTTTTTCAGTTAAAGACTGTTGTAAAATGTTCTTGCAAATGGTTATTGTCTCTCCCTTCTCCTCCACCTTTGGAAGAGGTTTATGTGAAATGGGCAGCCTTCTTCTGATTGTTGGCTTTGCCCCCCTCCCGCTTCTGGCTGCAGTTCTCCCATCCTCAGCTGATTAGAATGAGAAATTACCACCTTGAATATAAGCAAGTTGAAATTGGAAAGCTGCCCTCTAACTGATTATGTAAGCTTGAAAATACTGTACCTGAAATCTCGTGTTTAAGAATTCCCTTAATGAAGATAAAAATCTCAAAGCAGCATGGACGCGCCTGTTTCCATTATGTAAGATTCAATTATTGTGGCGCAACCTGTAAAATAAAGAATAGTGTTGATTAGTTCCTATCTCCGTTGGCTTTTGGGGTCAGAGAATTGTTTGAAGTACACCCACAGAGCCACGTAGAGCTTAACCCCCTGGAAGTTGGCCGCCACTGCTTCAGCAGCAGCACCCCCTCCTCTCCAGGGGTGCACAGGCTCAGCCTAGGTCTGTGGTCACCGCAATTCTCAAGATTGTAGAGGGCAGGTGTCCGTCGAGGTCGGCTTTAGAGATTGATCATGCCAGTCAGTGGGACGTCCAGGAAAATTGCTGTTAACCGTGATGGGCTTTATCCTTTGGCCATTTCTTCTCCTGAAGCGCTGCCCTGGTGGGACTTGGGATGTCCTTTGTCTCGTTTTGCATAACTGGCATGTGTTTCAACATGGCACATCACACCATCCTCTTCTCAAAGCCATACATGTGTGGGGTGCCCAGCACAGCATGCTACATGGTCCGTTTCAGATTTCCAGCCTCCTGAATTATAGACAAGGAGCTTATTTTCTGGCCATGGTATGCACTGGGGGGAAAGGACTTAAAGAGAATGAGACCAGTTGAAATAGCTATAGAAGAGCTTCAAACAGACCTCTCTTGCAAAAAATTTAGGGCAAGACTCATGATGGATTACGCGGCATGTTTGTTGCCTCCCCAGTGCTGGTAGATGCTATGTTTGTTACGAGGCTTAATGTGCTAACAACGGGTTTTTCAGCCAGTCCAAGGGAGGATATCTTTTGGAAACAAAAAGAGATAAATTAGTGCCTTCCCTTTACCTTTGCCAATCCGTGGAGATGCGTATAAATAGATCGAAAAGTCCTGGAGCAGTTTTGCTCCAGAGCAAATGGGGAGGTCTGCCTTGCTGCAGCCGGGCTCAGAGTGGCACGTGCAGCCAGCAGCACTTGGGCTAAATCCAAAGGCAGCCCGTGGAACTTGTAAGATGCACAGGTGGGATTGGCCTGCATTGGGACTCCCTTTCTTACGTCTTTCTAAAGATTACATTGTGGAAGCTCTATGCTTGTTGCTTTCATCTTCAGCAAAATCAGGGCACAGAGCTAAGTAACTTACCTAAATGTGCTCCAGAGCCGCCCACATTAGCCAGCAGGTGTGAGCAGGTAAACAGGACAAGTTTTATTTTTGGAAATAATGATTACAAACATATATAAATAAAAATAATGTTTTGGTGAGTGCTGGGAAAAAAATCACTCACTTCTCTCACTGCCTTTTAAAACATCCCTCCTTTTTTTTTTTTTTTTTTTTTTTTTTTTTTAATAGATGCAGTGTTTCCTGGTAGGAAACACTATCCTTAATCTAGTGAACAGATAAAAATATATGCATTTATATTTATCTGTCTTAATCTAGTGAACAGATAAAAATATATGTGTTTATATTTATCTGTCTTCTGATAGTTTGAATTTCATTGGGGAATGCTTTTGTTACCTAAAAATAATAGTACCAAGGCAGCACTTAAAAATAATCCCAGGGCTCCTGGCACCCAAGGCCATCAGGGAGATGATTCCATGTGACAAGTGAAACACTTTAGATCCCCCTTCCCTTACAAAAGAAAGCTGAGTGTTCTAGCGTTGAGGTCTGTCGCCTTTGTGGTTGCCTTTCTCTTTGTGCCAGCTGAGCTGTGGGGGTCAGGCTGGTCAGCTCAACTCTGTCGCCTCCTGGTTGCTCATTAACTTTATTCCTGCCTCCGTCTGCTCGCCCCTGACCCCAACAGTGCCACGCTTCACCAACCCTGGCAGGATGTCACAGCCAGATCTGCGAGACCCCTGTGAGGATGTGCTTCCGGAAGTCCAAACCCAGACCACTGCTGAGTGGAATTCTATGCCAGGCTTTTGCCACGGGCACTGTTTTTTTTTTTGTTTGTTTGTTTTAGCCGTGCCCTGTGGCATGTGGGATCTTAGTTCCCTGACCAGGGATTGAACCCGTGCTCCCTGCATTGGAAGCGCAGAGTCTTAACCACTGGACCGCCAGGGAAGTCCCCCACAGGCACTGTTAATACCCTTCTTCCAGCTCCTCCTTTGCTGGCTTCCCACCATCCTTATTCAGTGGAAAATGCAGTTGAGCCCTTGCCTCTTACAGGCCCTAAGGATCCAATCCCATCCTTCACCACGGACTGCGTGCTAATTCTTGCTGTCCTGGACCAGTTCTGAGCTTATTATATCGTATTTAAGAATGGAAGTGGGGGGAGTTGGCCCTTCCTATTTATTTAAACCTTTTCCTAGGTGGGGTTCATAGGGCAGTAGGGTCACTTTCAAACATTTTCGGTATCTCTAATGTTAGACCAAAATCGGGTTATATTTTCTCCCTTAGATATATAGAGATGTGACGTGTGTAAAGAGAAGGTGACTTTCACAGTAATCCTTGGGTTGGGAGCTGGACTTGGACCCGGAGGTGGGAAGATAGATGAATGTAAATGTGTTTCTCTGGGTGTTTCTGAAGGAAGAAACTGGGTGTGTTAGTCTGCGGCTGCCATAACAAATCACCACAAAGTGGGTGGCTTCAAACAACACATTTCTTTTCTCACAGTCCTGGAGGCCAGAGTCTGAAATCAAGGCGTCGGCAGGACCACACTTCCTCTGAGACTCTGGGCAGAATTCTTTCTTGCTTCGTCCGAGCTTCTGCTTCTGGAGGCAGCCCTCGATCCTCGGTGTTTCTTAGCTTGCAGCTGCACCCCTCTAGTATGTGACTCTGAGGTCACATGGCATTTTGCCTCTGTGTGTATCTCTCCTCCTCTTATAAGGTAGTAGTTAATGAGGGCGCACCACCCTGATGACCTCATCTGACCTTAAATACCTCTGCTAAGACTTTGTTTCCGAATAAGGTCACATTCACAGATCCCAGGAGTTAGGTCTTCACCATGTCTTTTTGAGGGACACGTTCAACCCATTATGCCAGGGAATAAAAAGAGCAAAGGACCCTAAAACAGTCTGAGGTACAAAGGAAAAAAAAGAAAGAAAAGGACAAACTCTGCCCTCTTTAGAGTTTTGGATTGGGTAAGAGGATTATGGGATATTGGTTGGAGAGTTATTCTAACCGGGAAGCCCTGTCTTTGAAGAAATACTGCCCTGTGACAATCCGTTCTTCCTTCTGTAAGAAGATAACCATGTTTCTCTCCATGGGGGTGGTGTGGCTTACGGGAGTGGACCTGACTGGGTTAATGGGTAGCTTTGAACAAGTCCTTTCCCTATTCTGGGCATAGCGAATGCAGGGGTTGGATTAGATGATCATTTGATTAAGGGCAACGCATGTTTTAAAAAGCCTAGAAATACGCGTGGGTGAGTACTGTGTATGGATGTGGTGTGTGGGTGTGTTTGTGTGCAGTCCATCTCCCCTGTCTCTTACACCCGGGACTGCTTCACAGGAACCAGGCCTGGTAAAATGTCCAGCTGGCCCCGTCTCCTCCCTGAAGCCCCGTCCGATTCGATGAGGGTGAAAGACACTTTATGGCTGTGCCAGCCAGTCTCAGATTTGGCCAGGTCCGCGTTCTAAGAGGACCAGACGTCTGGCTTCTCATCTCATTCATCTCTGTGTTTTTTGGATGGAGGTGGGAGCTGCCTGATTCTCGGCATTTCTCAGCACACGCTCCTTTTTAAAGACTTCAGCTTGGTTTCTGCCAAACTAATTAACTTGGACAACTTCCTTAAGTGCTATAAGCAATACAGAGTCGAGTAAGGCGTGTTCTTGGCCCTCATGGCGTTTATACATCCTAGTGGGGGAGATGGTGTGTTTATAATGTTTTCATTAATTACTCATTCATTAGACTGTTTCAGGTCCCGGGCCAGGCAGTGGCTCGGCCCTCTTGGAGCCTTGAAGCTAGTGCAGCCGTGTTAACACAGGGCGGTGTGATCTCTGACCATAGAAGCAAACGGTTGGTGTCAAGGTGGGAGGTGGTGTTGGACGTAGGTCTGGGTGGCTGAGGAGAATGTTTATGGTTGCAGATGGAAAATCATTTTCTCGATCTTGGTCAGGGTACATCTAAGGGAACGAGAGGTTAGGGTTAGTGTTGAAAGAGTCCGGCTGGGGAGAGCCCTTGGACGTGGGATGGGGTTGGGGAGCTTCTGACGGAGAAGGGGCAGGCTGGGAACACGGGGCCACAGCCACATACTAGGGCATGTCAGGTCTGGCACCGGGGAGTCTCAGCTCCAGTCAGCAGTGCGGGGGCCGTTGGTATCTCTCTTGGCTGGGCTTCCATCCTTCCCCCAACCACCCAGCTTTGTAGTAGTGCCTGAAAATGCTGCTTGAAGCCAGACTTTGAGCATGTGGAGGCAAGCCAGATCAGGCCATCCTCAGACTCATCCAGGAGCAGGCATGGCTGCATTGCATGACGGAGCCAGGGGGCTGAGAGATGCTGCTGGTCCTGGAATGCTGCACTCACCAGGATGGGGGCAGTAGAGGAGGGGGAGCTGTAGCATCCATACACAATGGCACCTCTGTATTCAACCTCTGAGTTATCTCCAAATGAGATTTCTGCAAGATGAGCCAACCTTAGGAAAGGTCCTATCCTATTTGACTTTTTAAAGAGAAAACACACTCTAGCTTGGCCTTGGATGTATCAATTCTGGATAACTTTAAAGCTGGTAACAGAACAAACTGTGTTCACACACAGGAAATGTCTCCAAACAAAAAGTGGGCGTACAGTTTTCAGTTTAAAAATTGGATGGAGGCCATTCAAACTTCCCCTCCTGTTCTCCTTGAGAAGAACTTGGCAAGCTGCAGGGCGGGGGCACTCGTCCTTGGAGTAGTCATGAGGGTCCAGAGAGAAGATATCCTAGGATCAGAGCTGGCTACTGGGATGAAGCCGTGATAACGTCAGGGCTGAGAGGCTGGTGGAGGATTTACTGAGCTCTTTGCCCTTCAGCTTCAAAGGCTGTGTAGAGGGTGTGTGGAGTCTGGCCAGAATGTCTCCCTGGCCTGTTGGCCCACACCTGTTGCTGCACATGGCTGGTTCAAGCACTGGCTGAGAGCCCCGTGTGGCCACATCACCCGGCTTTACCATTAACTTGAACTTCAAGTTCATACTTGTGGCTGTTTTTCTTAGTATAAAGGCATTACTGTCTTACTTATTACACAAGGAATACTTGTGTTGAAAATTTGGAAAATACAGGTAATTATAGATACATTAAAAAGAGAAGAAGAAGAAACGTCATCCATAATGCCACGACACGGAGATACGCTGTCGACTTTTTGGGGGGTATCATTTCAGTCTCTCTGGGTCCACCCACCCGCATTCTTTCATGGCTTTGAGGGTGTAGTAATGAATATACCTACTTCAAACGGGCTTGAGCATGCTGAATGAGGTAATCCATTCAAAGTGGTAAGCCTGAGCCTCTCTGCAGTATATTACTCTTGTTATCATTAGTTATAATAAAATCAGATCACACTACACATTCTGTTTGGAGTCTGCTCTTTCCTCTAAACCATGGTGACCACTTTCTGTAACATTAGATGTTCTTCTCTGGGGTCCTGGTTTTAAAGGAAAATGACCTTATGGTAACTAGACTTACATGATGATCGTTTTGAAATGTATAGAACACCGAATCACTGTATTGTACACTGGGAACTAATGCAGTGTTGTAGTTCAATTATACTTTAAAAACAAACTCATGGCAAAAGAGATCAGATTTGTGGTTACCAGAGGCGGGGATGGGGGAGGGGGAAAAAGAGGAAGACAGTCAAATGGCTCAAACTTCCAGTTATAAGATAAATGAGTACTAGGGATGTAATGTACAGCACGATAAATGTAGTTAACACTGCTGTGTGTTACATATGCAAGTTGTTTACAGAGTAAATCCTACGAGTTCTTATCACAAAGTCATCATTTCACGACGTTCTGTAAGTCAAATCATCATGCTGTACACCTTACACTTATACAATGTTGTATATCAATTATATCTCAATAAAACATTTTTTTATTATTTTTATTTATTTATTTATTTTTGCGGTACGCGGGCCTCTCACTGTTGTGGCCTCTCCCGTTGCGGAGCACAGGCTCCGGACGCGCAGGCTCAGCGGCCATGGCTCACGGGCCCAGCCGCTCCGCGGCATGTGGGATCTTCCCGGACCGGGGCACGAACCCGTGTCCCCTGCATCGGCAGGCGGACTCTCAACCACTGCGCCACCAGGGAAGCCCGGAAACATTTTTTCAAAAGAGAATGGCAAAGAAAAATTCTGTTACTGTTTTTGTAAAAACAATATATATTCATTATGAAGAATTTTAGAATGAAGAAAAGTTCAGATAAAAATATTTTAAGAAATTCCAAATCCTGCCTTTCAGAAATAATCATGACTGATTTGGGGTTTGGGAGTAATCATCACACTTTCCTTTCTGCTTCCTCTTCTCCCCAGTTAAGAATCAATTGGGCGGTAGACCTAACACCCAGCTACAGGGGTATAAAAATAGCATCTTGGGGTTTATATGGAAACATTTGGAGTTTGGGTTGGAAAACGCGGTTTATGGACAGATGCAGACTTCTCACGACTTTACTCCAAGTCAGAGTGACAGGCTGTGTGTCCCTGTAGGGGCACACCTGCTCAGCTTTGCTCGTGGAGGAGGAAAGAATGTATGTCCTGAAGGAGACATTCACAGAAGGAGAGGAAGAGGTTGGGGCAAGCTTGCCAGGTTTCTTTCTCAGTCTTCCTGATTTGATAAGTCACTCCATCCCTCTTTGGGGAGGACTGAATGAGGAAGTCAGAAGAGCAGATGTTTTTTGTCTGTTACTTCCAGAAGGTAGAGGTTCCTCTAGTATGGATCAAGGTATGAATTCTGGGAGGAGGAAGGAGTAATTCCCCCTCATCATTAGCAGCATACCACTGCAGGGTTCTTCTGTTCTTACATGGAAAAATGGCGCGCTGGCTGGCTGGATATACTTTGTAAAATATACGTTCTTCAAATGCAAAGTTTAATTTCAGTCGAATTTAGCAGAAGATTTAATTAAAACTTGAAAGAGGTCACTGTCTTCTGCCCTTGAATGTTGCTGTTGAAGAGTCTAGGGTCAGTCTAAGTTTTCCTCCTTTATAGGTTATTTGCTTATAGATGGGACGCCTGAGTAATTCTGTCTTAATATTGGACATGTAACTTAAGCGCAGTATGTGTTACTGGTGCATAACGTGTGCCGTATTTTTGTGGAACTTGATGTTTTCATTTGGTCAACAGAGTCAATTCTTTATTAACCTCAGGGGATTTTTCTTATATTGCCTTTTGAACACTTCCTTGGTTCTGTACGCTGAGTTCTCTACTATAAGGATGCCAGTTATCTGTATGTTGGATTGTCTTTGTACTCCTCAGTTATTTGTTTTGCTTTGATTATTTTAATCCCTTATTTTAGTCCCTTATGCACTGTGTTTATTTCTAGCTTTCCTCTAGTCAGTAGATTGGTTTGAAGCCATCTTTTCTTAGTTCCATATAGATTTTATTTTATACATTACTTTCTCGTGTTTATTTCTTTGGTTTGCACTCCTTTCTTTTTGTTTGCTTGTTCGTTAATGTTGCCTTTGAGTTCTCAGTTTACTGAACTCATATTAAGTTCTGTGTCTCAAAGATCTTTTAGGGGGAATCCTCCTCTTCTTGGCTTATGTTTTCTTTTAGGCTGAATACTTTGTCTTTGATACAGGGCTTCATTTTTTCCTTTCCTTCAAGAGTCTGTGTTTACAGCTGCCGTGCCTGTTTGTTTGTTTTTTTCCACTTTGTTCTTGCCTGAGTGAGTCTGCCCAGATTTTTGTTGTTCTGGGTGTGAATGATTTCTCAATTTGAAGCTTCTCTTTTCTTCCCCCTGACTGCCAAGTTAGGGTTTGAAAAACTCTTCTGTGTTTTTGTTTCTGTTCATGCTTTCTGTAGCCTGAAGATGTACAAGCAAACAGGGCAGCTGAGCTATAGCAGGTGGTGTACAGGGTGCTGACTGGTCATGGCCAGAAGATGTGGGCTTGCTGGCTTTTGCTCCTGGGATCTTGTAAAGGTCCTTTTAAGTGGGTTCAGTCTTCCTGTGTGGGGGCACTCACTGCGTCACCATGGGCAGTATTTTGTGGCCTGGATTTCCCTACATACCTCTGGAGCCTTCACTTCCTTCTAGCAGGGACAGTCAGCTTTGTGGTTCATGGCTCCTCTTCATCGTTTCCTCCCCAGTGAGAAAAAGAGGAATATACAGATACCTATCAGGGTGCTTTTCTTCAGATTGGTGATACTAATGAAAACTCTCAGAAATTTAATTTAGTCACTGGCTCATCTTCCCGAGGGTAGTGGCTACAGAGTTATGAGGCTTGCTACACTCTATCATTCTGGTCTGCTCTAGAATCTTCCTTTACTTTCCTTGGAAGGCAGTATTTGAGTTTATGACACTGGGGTGTGCTCATTTTCTTATTTATTTTTTGACTGGTGATTATTTTATTTCTTTTTTTAAAACAAATTTATTTATTTATTTATTTATTTATGGCTGCGTTGGGTCTTTGTCGCCGCATGTGGGCTTTCTTTAGTTGCGGCCAGTGGGGTCTACTCTTCGTTGCGGTGCGCGGGCTTCTCATTGCAGTGGCTTCTCTTGTTGCAGAGCACAGGCTCTAGGCGTGCGGGCTTCAGTGTTTGTGGCACGCAAGGCTTCAGTAGTTGTGGCTCACAGGCTCTAGAGCGCAGGCTCAGTAGTCGTGGCGCACGAGCTTAGTTGCTCCGTGGCATGTGGGATCTTCCCGGACCAGGGCTCGAGCCCATGTCTCCTGCATTGGCAAGTGGATTCTTAACCACTGTGCCACCAGGGAAGCCCCGGTTATTTTATTTACGATTTAACTTTTTTTTTTTCTTTGGTTAAGTTTTGGACGAGTGAGATTTTGTGTGGAAGTTTGTACCATTTTAATTGGGAAGCATCTCACTTCATTTTCAAAGACTGCGTGATATTCCACTGTATTTCATTGTTTTATCCCTGTTATTTCTGTGTGGCAGGTCGTTTACAGCTTTGTTTTGTTGCTATAAATCCAGATTTCTCATGACTTTTCTGTTTTGCTTTTCAAATTGTGAAATGGTGTGAGGAGATTAAAGGAGATAGTCACTGAGGGGAGGGGAACAGGCATTTTTGGGGGGTCTTATGTGCACCAGGAAGTGTGTACATGGTCTGATCTGACTCTCACGACACCCCTGTGTGGTAAATACCATTATTTCTACTTTACAACCAAGGAAACTAGGACTCAGAGGAGTTGAATGACTTGCCCAAGGGATCACAAGGAGTGTTTGAACCTGGGTCCCTCAGTTTCCGTTTGCTCTAAAAGCCCTTCTCTTTCCTCAGACGGCACCTCAAAAAAATCACTGCTGAATCAAGTGCTTAAGTGTGTTTGATGTCTTGCTATCATTTTAACACGTTACTCCTTGTGAGAGAACACTGCTGTTCCTCTTTTTAAAATTTTTTAACTGAGGAAAAAGGTCATGAAGGTTGAGCATGACTTCACTGAGCCAGAGAACCATGTTATCTGCCCTTCCCTTCCCCTTGAGTGCAGAATGGCCTTTGCAGGTGATTCTGGAAATGAACTGTCCTCCATTCCAGAGCCAGTCACAGGGCCCCTGCTCCCAGCATGTTACCACCTGCGTGCTCAGCTCTCGACTGCGTTCTCACTCCAAACAGCCAGCCACTCAAAAACAAGGGCCATTATGTAATAATTCTGCCATAACAACACCTACAAGATTACAGACAGCTCCGTGCCAGTGGGAACAGACATTCTAATTAATGTTCACTTCTTCCACAGATAGACATTTTTCAAAACCTTGGTACAAAATTACACGTGCCTTGTTCAAAAAGTATTCCATAGGACCTACCAAGAATAGATTGATATTTATTGAAAGTGTCGTGGTTGGGGGATCATTTATTTACCGGGGTCTTGGTTTTATCATCGATACCAAAAATGGGTACAAGGCCACTGCCTCACTTGTGTGGAATGTTTAGTGGGTTACAAAGTGTTGTCATGGTTTATGTCATTTAAGCCTTATAGTAGCCCTGGGAGATAGGTGGGCATTTTTACCCCACCTTTATTTTTAATTCTATATTATTAATTCTCAAGCAAAACAAAAATAGAAGTTATAGTACAATGAACACACCCATGCGCTCACACCTAGGATTGAACAGTTGTTAACATTTGGCATATTTACTTCATCTGTTCACATACATATATGTACACACACAAGGATATGCATGTACCTTTTTAACAACTTTAAACTATAGAAATGAAGACACTTTACACCTAAGTACTTCATGCCTCTCCATAAAGTATGATCATTTCCCTGTAAAACCACAACCCTATTATCACTCCTAATAAATTAACTATTTCCTAATTTCAACTCATACCTGCTACATTATCAAATTTCTCCAAATGTTTCCAAATAGCTCCACTGGCATTGCTAGTTCTATCCCTAGCTCAGTCTCTAGAGCCCTCTATCTCTTTCTAAAACAGCCACAAACCAATGAAGGATCTTGCATTTCACTTGTTATAGGACTTTCGGTTTCTCTTTTTTTCCCAATTCTTTTTACTGTGGTAAAATACACGTAACATGAAACTTACCGTCTTTAACATTCTTAAGTGTACAGTTCAGTGACGTGAAGTACATGTATATTGTTGGGTAAACATTACCATTATCCATCTCCAGAACTCTTTTCACCTTGAAAAACTGAAACTCTGAACCCATTAAACAATAACTCTATTCCCTTCTCCTCATAGCTCCTGTCAACCACTGTTCTACTTTTTGTCTCTGTGATTTGACTTCTCTGGATATCCCATGTAAATGGAATTATACAGTATTTGTTCTTTTGTCTCTGGATTATTTCCCTTAACATAATGTCTTAAGGTTCATCCATGTTGTCCCATGTTTCAGAATTTCCTTCCTTTTAAAAGCTGAAATAATATTCCATTGTAAATATATACTTGCTTGTCCATTCTTCTGTTGATGGACACTTGGGTTGCTTCTACAGTTCAGCTATTGTGAATAATGCTGCAGTCAACAGAAGTGTACAACTTTCAGTCTCTTGTAATCTAGGATAATTCCCCCACTTTTTGCTACTGATGTTGACTTTTCAAAGAGGTTGTTGACTCTTTGAAGAGGTCATCATTATCTAGAACTTTCTGCAGAATGTTCTCTATTCAGAATTTGTCTAGTTATTTCCTTGGGGTTTGACCTAACTTGTCCTCTCATTGGATGCTAGTGTTTTCTTGACTAGATTTGCATTTTGCTTACATTAGGTCACTAGTAAGGCACTCTTTTATGGTATCGCCTCACCACTTAAGTCAGTATTTAATGTTTTAATTAATTTGGCATGGAGCCTCTGTGAATGATGATGGCAGTTCTCTTTGTATATATTTTTAATTTTGATGTCCAGCCCCACTCTCTTCTCTCTCTCTTGCCCTTAAAACATTTAAGGTGTTTGTATTCTGTGACACTACCATGTTAATTCAAGATCTGTTTATTGGACTTTTGTGTTTTGCCAGACACTCTTCTTGGTGCTGAGGACACAGCCACTATCAAAACACACAGAAATCTCCGCTCCAAAGGAGCTTACATTGTGGTACTTTCCTGCAAACCTTTGTAAATGACATCAGAGCAATGGCTGAGATTCTTGGAAGAGTGAGTGAGTGTGAGGGGCTGGATGTAAAGACCCCTTTGTGGAGATGTGGGGAGCAGAACGTTGAGGTGAATCCTACAGAAAAAGCAGGATCATCAGCGGAGCGGGGAGGTGTGCTCTCAGGAAAGGAGGGGTGATGTCTGAGGGAAGGGCTCTGGCCATGGCGCCAGGCCCGCCATTGAGAAGGGGAAGGAAGATGGCCCCACTGGATGGAGGTCACAGTTAAGTAAAGGAAGGCCTTGAATTCTAGACTCAATCTCCTAGGCAAAAAAAGAGTCATTTTAGGTTTTTGCAAAAAAGTGGTCTGTGGAAAGAGGTGTTTTAGGAAGAGAGTAGCTCGGGGGGGTCTCAAAGCAACGGGAGACCCGTAGTCTGGCCTGAGCAAGCAACCAGAAGTGAAGGGGGGGCGCTGTGAGGCTGGGTCACCTCCCCAGTCCAACGTGCACTAGGTGGCAGGACCACACAGAGACTGTCCTGGGGAAAGACTTCTATCTGAAGCTTTACTGAAGCACAGAGCACTGTGCTGACAAAATGGGACAAGATCTAGCATCCTAGAAGCGAAACCATCGTCATGTGAGATCCTAAGCAGTGCGTGGATTTGGGCCTTTAAACTGGCTCCATGACTCCACTTGCATTCCTGGTCCTCGGTGGTGGCCAAAGGCATCAGAAGAAGAAAGTAGCTCCTTGGGCGTTTGTAGGACATGGTGTCATCAGATGGTCTTCTTAACACTAGCTCCCGCAGCACAGAGACTGAATACATGATGGAGCCTCTGGAAGCTTCTGCTAAGTATGTTCAGTGTTGTGTTAAGAATGACATTTTGACAGGGGCAGATCAAACACTCTGTTATGTTTTAAAAGCAGACTCTAGTTTTATGTCAAACCATCCAGAATTGTCACCTCCTCGCTGCCTTCCGTACAACTCAGAGCGTGGATTTTCACGTCCAGAAAAGTCTTCATTCACCAGCATTCAAACAATGAAATACCGACAGTTACTGAAAAAGTGCCCACGCCTCACCAAAAGGGCCTTATGCTGAAAGAATGTTGCACTTCCTGGAGATTTTATCCTTTTTTCTTACATTTAGGAAATAAGAATGGAGGCTTTTTCCCTCTCGGTTTTCTCCACTTCTTTCTTGTGAGCAGTTGCGTCCTTTCTTCCTGGCCTTCAAATATTTCTGAAATAGCTATTCTCAGACATAATAACAACATTAACTAACTGTAAAACAAAGTATGTGACTGTGTTTTAAAACTCAGCCTGTGTTCTGTACCTGTGCTGTTGAACACACACATTTTTTAGGTAAATTTTTTCTTAATTTTTATTTTATATTGGAATATAGTTGATTTACAATGTTGTGTTAGTTTCAGGTGTACAGCAGAGTGATTCAGTCATACATGTACCTGTATCTGTTCTTTTTCAGATTCTTTTCCCATATAGGTTGTTACAAGAGTATTGAGTAGAGTTTCCCGTGCTATACAGTAGGTCCTTGTTGATTATCTGTTTTACATATAGTAGTGTGTATATGTTAATCCCAACCTCCTAATTTATCCCTCCCCCCCGCCACCTTTACCACACTTTTACCCACATGCGTTGAATGGGGCAGCCGTGCTTCCAAAGGCAATCATGTAATTTGATAGGTCACCGTTATATAGACTCTTAGCATAAGGGTTCTCATAAAATATTTATTGCTTGTCCCTGAGCTGGCCGCCCATAATGCAGGTACATTCGGCATCACTACTTACACTGTGACATGCTTGGTTTCTATCACTTATTTTGTCTGCACTTTTTTTTTTAAGCCACCATCTGCATTTTCCACTTCAAAGTACATTAGTTACCATGGAAACAGTGATGTCATTGGTGGGGGTGAGGGTTAGTAACATCCGCAAGGACAGTATCAAATCATTTTATTTAATGGTTTGAAATTTATTCCACACTTGGGGATGATCAGGGGGATGTCTGAGAGGATGGTATGCTTAGGTACTTATGGCTAGTATGGTACAGGTGCATGTAACAAAAGTCAGCCATTTGTGTGGTGTTTAGGTTGCAAACAAAAATATGCCTGAAAATTAAGGGAAAAAAATAAATATAAAGGAAAGGAAAAGGAAGGTCAAGGGATTCATACAATTTCCAACTGTCCAGGGTACGTGGTTACAACAAATGCATAGAGTTCCCACTATAGGTATGGTTTATGTAAGTAATGGTCCATTTTCCTCTTATAAAAATACTGTTATAAAATAGGTCTTTAGCTTTCTGTGTGGAACTTGTGTTCTAGGCAGTGGTTGATCAATTCTGGTGTGCAACTGAATTTTTGACAAGATCCCTAAAGAGGTGCCAGTGGTCTCAGAAGCTTTAGGAGGAGACTGTATGTGACTACAGTCATGTGTGTGACAGCAGAGGTGCCGTGGGGAGGCCCGACGAGGGTACCTGCGTCCCTTTAATAAGTGCTCAGGGCGCTGTGCAGAGCGTCTGAATGAAGCTGATCTGTGTTCTCTTCAACCTATGCATCTTTTTTTTTAACTTTTAATTTTGAGCTAATTGTACATTCACGGACATATATAAGAAATAATACAGAAAGATGCCCAGTCTTCCTCAGTGGTAACATCTTGCATAACTATAGTAGATACCATAGTCAGGAAGTTGACATGGATGCAAGCTACCTGCAGGCTTCTCTAGTTTTACGTGCACTTGTGTGTGTGTGTGTGTGTGTGTGTGTGTGTGTGTGTGTGTGTGTATTTAGTCTTTTCAGTTTTATCTCATGGGTAGAGTCCTGTGACCACTACCACAGTCTAAGTACAGAACAGTTCCACCCCACGGATCCCTCCTGCTGCCCTTGTATAGACACACCCTTCCCTGCTCTCTAGCCCCAGGCAACCCCTATTGTCATCCCTCTGTATCTGAGGGGGATTGGTTCTGTGACCCCTTGTGGATGCCCCAAATCCACAGATGCTTAAGTTGCTTGTATAAAATGGCCTGGTATAGTCAGCCCTCCATATCCATGGATGCAGAGCCCACGGATATGGAGGGCCGACTGTAATCTGTTCTCCATCTTGGGAATGTCATTTTCAGACTGTTATATAAATGGAATCATACAGCATGCAGCTTTTTGAGATTGGCTTTTTTTCACTCAGCACAAATCCCTGGAGATCCATCCAAGTTGTTGCATGTGTCAACAATCCATTCATTTTAAGTTCTGAGCAGTAGTCCATGGTATGGATATACCACCATTAGTTTAAACATTCACTCCTTGAAGGGCATTGGACTGTGCTTATCTTTTTTTTTTTTTTTTAGTGCTTATCTTTTTAAACAGAAATACTTGGGAGAGGGCTGCTGCGGTCCTAACAGCACAGAGTCAGTGACTACTTTAAAGGGATCCAGGAGTTTTCAGAAGGTCTCTCTTTAAAGCAGTAAGGCCCGAATTATTTAGAAGGAAGGAGTGCATTGGAGAGAGCCGCTGGAAATCCAGGAGAGCTGGCTGGCCAGGTCCCGTGTCTCCTTTTCTTTGGGGGGGAGGGGCGGGTTTGGTATTTTGATATAGTTTGTTTCCTTGCAGAGGGGAGCAGAAGTATTCGGTGCTCTAAGACTTGCATTTAAGTTTCTGCATCTCTCTTCCAGGACTGATGGAAGAAGGTTATTTTGCCTGCTTGGTCCCCCCAGTTCCTTTCGGGGACGATGAAAACCTAAACTCTTGTTCTGGGACAGATCACTGAGGGAATTGTTTTCTTGGTCTCACTGATTGATTTTTCATCTGCAAAGTGTTCCGCTTGGCCTTTTCAAATATACTCCCCAGGATTGGGGCCACATGACAGAATTTAAACACCAAAATCATTCTTGGAGTACCAGCCATATGTCTGTGTTTCTGTTGTGACATTCATGGGAAGCAGCCTGAGTAACAGACCCAGTGATCTGACATTGCTTTTCCCATTTAAAGACTTATTTACCCTGCGTTTTATGCAACCAGCAGGCTCTCCCGCTTGTCCTCTTTAAGCTATTGACCTAAAGAAAGGAAGGGTTTTTAGCACTGGGACTGAAAGTTTAAAAGCCACTCAGAGAAAGCTGGTGTATCGGATCGGAAGCTTTTAATACCAACAGCTGTCGGTCAGAGAGTCAGCTCTCAGACTTTTAGAACTGAACGGTGGATGCAAGTCCCCTGGGAAATAAGCAGCATGTAGAAATGGCCCCCAAGGGAAACAGGGACATGTGCCTTTGGCCCAGACATCAGGAGATGGTTTTTGTAGCGTAAGCACTGTGATATCTTTGGTTGGCAATCTCCTCATCTTCTAGTACTAACCCTGGGATGTCATGCTTGAATAGGTTAACTCTGTCCCTCCCTGCCATCACCTTCCCCGCCTCTCCCCCACCGGGTCAGGTGCCCTTCTCCTGGGGCCTCCTTTGCCATTGACCCTGTTATAACACAAAACCCTTAAGATCCGTGCCTTGAAGTACTCCCTTTTGCTGGGGAGTTTGGTTCTCAAGCAGCCTGGGACACCAGCATTGTGTGTGAGTGGAACATTACCCAAGGATGTTCCTCAGCAGCTTAGAAGGTGAGGGGTCGTGCAGTATGAAAAATGCTTAGAGTGAAATCACGCTTAGCATTGGTGAGATGTGTGTACAAGGAGAGGACACGCGAGGACTGACGCTTAGTGGGAGGATGGTAAGGTCACGCCTCCCTTCTCAAGTACACGTTCAGGACATGCCTGTACTGAGTGGAATTCAGGATAAACCAATCACACTCTTTAAATAGTGTATTGTTGAAGCTGTGTATTTGCTTATCTCTGTGTTCACAGCTCCCAGCTCAGGGCTGAGCAGGTGGTAGTGTTTGGTAAATGTTTGCTGAATGAATGAATGAATAATCAATCAGGGAGAAGTGAAATTTATTAATGCGGGATGGGTGCCCGGGGGGTTAGGGGGCTTTCTACGCTCCACTCCCACAGCTGCCATACATGACTTTTCAGCCCCACTCTGGTTTTACAGAACACGTTAGAAACGTATGACTCCATCAGAGCCAGTAGATTATGGACGAGAAAGAACTGGAGTTTCTTTGCAATTAGGTGTCACCTGGTATCCAAGCTGCTGTAATATCATCTTGTTCTTTAAGAAGTTGTTTGGGCTGCACTCTTAGTTCCTGGTGAGTCAAGGAACGGCAGACGGACCACCAGTCATGGTACAGTCCAGGCTGGTGCCGTCTGCTGTAAACAGGCAAGTAGCAAGGGCTTGGGAAAGAGCCGTGGGCTCCAACCGTTCAGATTACAGGCCTCTCTATTAGCTTATCTTAATCTTCAGGTTCCCAAGATGCTTTGAGGCTGGTGAATAATAAAATAACTCCCTCCTTCCGCCTCACTTGTTTTTTTTTTTTAAATAGCTGGCAGTAAATGGTCTGGCTTTCACTTTCTCCAGGTGCCTGGGATGCTTGCTTTGTGAAATCTGCTTGTACTGAGAGTGAAAAGAGAAACTTGGTACTGAGACCCTGGAATCCTCTCTTTTTGGTTTGCCTTTTCACTCCATCAGCTGAGGCACCAGAGGGAATGTCAGAAACCCTAGGCTTCTCAGTAAAAGCCTTGCCTGTTTGGGATCAGAACACGCAGTCTCTTGCTCTGATGCTGGGACTCGTGGATGATAGGGGACCGCCTCGCTTTGGCTTTGCTGGGGCATTTAGAAACTGCCACATCTTTTTTTTTTTTTTTTTTGCGGTACGCGGGCCTCTCACTGTTGTGGCCTCTCCCGTTGCGGAGCACAGGCTCCGACGCGCAGGCTTAGCGGCCATGGCTCACGGGCCCAGCCCCTCCGTGGCATGTGGGATCTTCCCGGACCGGGGCACGAACCCGTGTCCCCTGCATCGGCAGGTGGACTCTCAACCACTGCACCACCAGGGAAGCCCCGGCCACATCTTTCATATTCTGTCCCCTTGTGTTTCCTTACGTGTAGCTGTCATTTCCACAGGGATTTCTCTTTGCAGTTATTTGTAATTATCGTATTTTCTGCCATTATGTACCCTTCAAGTTGCTGTTGGTTATAAACTCCAAGTTGTGATTTGTATCTCTTAATTACTAAGGTGATCCTTTTGCACATTATTCATACTCTTCTAATTATTTCATGTGCTTTGCTGATTTGTGTGTAGAAATTTTGGTTCCAGCTATTTTTCAGGCAGAAGTGTATTGGTCATATCTCTGAGTTTAGCATCTTCACGTATCATGGTTGCAGCCACGTGATTCCACACCGTGTGCCAGGAACTGTGCTAAATGCTTTTTACCTATTGTACACTTAATCCGCCAGCTAACACACCCACAGAAACTCTGCACAGAGTGGAAAGCTTTGCTACCATAGCATCTCATAAAGTCACGTGGTCTGAAGAATGATAAGAATAATTAGAGAAATGCAAATCAAAACTACAATGGGGTACCACACTGGTCAGAATGGCCATGATTAAAAAATCTACAAATAACCCAGTGCTGGAGAGTGTGTGGAGAAAACGGAACCTTCCTACACTGTTGGTGGAAATGTAAATGGGTGCAGCCACTATGGAGAACAGTATGGAGATTCCTCAAAAAACTAAAAATAGAGCTACCATATGATCCAGCAATCCCACTCCTGGGCACATATCATATCCAGACAAAACTATAATTCGAAAAATACATGCACCCCAATGTTCATTGCAGCACTATTTACCATAGCCAGGACATGGGAGCAACTTAAATGTCCATCAGCAGATGAATGGATAAAGAAGATGTGGCACATATATACAATGGAATATTACTCAGCCATAAAAAGAATGAAATAATGCCATTTGCAACAACATTGATGGACCTTGAGATTGTCATACTAAGTGAAGTAAGTCAGACAAAGACAAATACCACATGATATCACTTTTTTTTTTTTTTTTTTTTTTTTTTCGGTGCGCGGGCCTCTCACTGTTGTGGCCTCTCCCATTGCGGAGCACAGGCTCCGGACACGCAGGCTCCGGACGCGCAGGCTCAGCGGCCATGGCTCACGGACCCAGCCGCTCCGCAGCATGTGGGATCTTCCCAGACCGGGGCACGAACCCGTGTCCCCTGCATCGGCAGGCGGACTCTCAACCACTGCGCCACCAGGGAAGCCCACATGATATCACTTTTATGTGGAATCTAAAATATGACACAAATGGGGACTTCCCTGGTGGTCCAGTGGTTAAGACTCCGCATTCCCAATGAAGGGGACTGGGAACCCTGGTCAGGGAACTAGATCCCACATGCAGCAACTAAGAGCCTGTATGCTGCAAAGAAGATCCTGTGTGCTGCAACTGGGACCTGGCACAACCAAATAAATAAATAAATAGTTAAAAAATAATAAGACACAAATGAACTTATCTATGAAACAAACACACTCACTGACGCAGACTTGTGGTTGCCAAGGGGTGCAGTGGGGGAGGGATGGATGGGGAGTTTGAGATTAGCAGATGCAAACTATTATATAAAGGATGGATAAACAACAAGGTCCTACTATATAGCACAGGGAACTATATTCAATATCCTGTGATAAACTAAAATGGAAAAGAATATGAGTAAGGCAATGGTAGAAGGGACACAGCTGGGTCTGCAGCTGGCCAGCGATGTGGGAAGGGGCAAAGAAGACCACCTCAGCTCTGTGTGGACCCTCCTACCAGCTGCCCAAAGCAGAGGGCAGACTCAACACCCCCTGAGCCTCCCATCAGCCCCTTCTTTCCTGGGCCTCACGTGGGATGGGTAGGCTTTTTCCTACTAAATGAGCAAGATTCAGATAGCTGCCACTACTGACTGTACCTTTTACCAGAAAGCTTTCCTTGATGCACTGGGGGAGGACCTAAGACTCTATGCTCCCAGAAGACAGGTGAGCTTTCCAGGAGGGCTCCAGCTGCGGAACCCAAGTCATTGGGATAGGTCCTGATTAGTTAACCTCAGTGGAGCTCCATTTCCACAGCTCTCAAAGAACAATGCTATTATGAGAGTTAAATGAGAGATGAAAAATACTCAGCACAGGGCCTGACATGGAGCAGGCATTCCCAAAATGCTTAGTTTGAACAAATGATTCTGATTTGAAAAAGGAAATGTCAGAATTAGAACTGGAATTTAATCATTTAAGCTCCCTAGAAAGATGCAAATTGTGAAAATCACTTAAACGCTATTTAATACTTGAAAATAAACATTTGGTAATAATTTCTGATTTTAGTGATTCACGTAATCTCTGTTGAAGACATTAATAATGGTTTCTTTATTTTAAAACAACATTTTATTATTTAAAGAAAAAGGCTCAGGAGTCAGAATTCTGCTTTTTGGTGCCTAGCACTGCCACAGTCAAGCTGTGTGACACTGAGAAAGTTTTCTCATCTCTCAGGACCTCAGAATCAGCTGTGAAATAAGGATAATAGTTGAGAACATTAAAGAAGTTAAAGCATAAAAAACCTTGGAGCAGTGTTAGATACTATCATTATTCTTATCATTCTTTTTGTAAAATTTATGTTATTGACGTAGAGTTGATTTACAACGTTGTGTTAATTTCTGCTGTACAGCAAAGTGATTGTTATACCTATACATACATTCTTTTTCATATTCTTTTCTATAATGGTTTATCATAGTATACTGAATATAGTTCCCTGTGCTATACAATAGGACCTGTTGTTTAGCTATTCTATATATAATAGTTTGCGTCTGCTAATCCCAAACTCCCCATCCATCCCTCCCCGCACTGCCCCGCTTGGCAGTCAGTAGATTCAGAGGAAGCGTAAGATAAAATTATATAGCTATTCAGAGCAAGAGTGTTTTAGGCAGAAGGAATAGGAAGTGCAAAGGCCCTGAGGTCGAAGCTTGCTTGTTATGGTCAAAGAATGGAAAGGCTAGTGAGTCTCTAGCAGAGGAAGCAAGGGAGAAAGCAGTAGATGAGAACAGAGAGGTAGCTGAAGACCACATCCTGCAGAGCCCTGTGAGCCATAGTAAGGCTGAGTTGATCCTTTAAAGTTTATTTTTGGGGCTTCCCTGGTGGTGCAGTGGTTGAGAGTCCGCCTGCCGATGCAGGGGACGCGGGTTCGTGCCCCGGTCCGGGAAGATCCCACATGCCGCGGAGCGGCTGGGCCCGTGAGCCATGGCCGCTGAGCCTGCGGGTCTGGAGCCTGTGCCCCACAATGGGAGAGGCCACAACAGTGAGAGGCCCGTGTACCGCAAAAAAATAAATAAATAAATAAATAAAGTTTATTTTTGGCTGGCATTTATGATTGGTTCATTTCCCCAGTATCCCACTAACCTGTGTGTCTTTGTCATTCACTTTTCCTTTCTTTCAGTGTGTCCTGTGCTTCCCCTCAGTCTCCGTTAATTGTGCAATGGGAAAATTTTCCCCACTGTAGGCATAGCACAGAAATCTGCATTGGAAGCTTAGAGGATTGTATCTTTTTCCATGAGCTAACTCTTCCTTTTAGCTGGAAAATGACAGCAGAGCACATCTCCTGTGTTTCTCTTTTATTTATGATCCTTCCACCCCATGCAAGTCCTCCCACTAGATGAGATCTGCCTCCCATGAGCCCACGGCCCCCCACCCCTGCCCTGCGTCAGGGTGGCCTCTCAACTTGTCTTCTTATGGGGTGAGTGTGTGAAGTCCTCTGCAGCACCTCCTGCCCGGGAGGCCCTGCGTGAGTACGAACTTGGACGTGGTGATTTGCCTCTTTATGCTTTGCCCTTCCAAAGAGAGATGTGAAAGCCAGGCTGCCGGCCTCAGGGTTTTGTTTCTACCGTGTGACCGTATTTCTGTACTTGCTGACTGCTTAAGTGCAGGGATGCATTCAATATCCTTATCTTTGCGGCTTTGTTCTCACACTGACTCCATCAATCTTAGTCAGTCGTCCAGGTCCAGCGTAACTCCAGACAAGAATAAGGGTATGATGTGATAGCACTTTGTTGATTCTCTTTAAAAGTTGTGAAGATGAGGGATAATGGGTACTTAATGAGCTCCTGCAAGATGGCAGGTGCTGACAAGTGCCTTACATCCTCCATTTCTAATCCTGCAATTGATATATCATCATTCAGAACCTGAAGCTTGGAGGTCACAGGATCCTGCTTCCAGCCACCATTGCAGTTGAGACGGAGAGGGAACAAGAGTTCATTTCCCGCTCCCTTTCTGCCTGCGTCTGTGCAGTGGCCGAGACTCGCTCTCCCAGTGGAATCTGTGCCGGCTTTTACAGCCCTTTGTGAGAAAGCACAGGGAGACCAAGGTGCATGAACACCAGGTGTCATTGCTACTGTCAAGCACCTGTTCCTCGGTGCTGGATCATGGATGGGTTTAGAAATGCCTTCGGTTTCAGAGTTGATACAGAACGTGTGACTAGATTGATGGTATTTGGCTTTGCTCTTCAATACTTTCCTTTCTCATTTAGCATATTGTCATCCTTTTCCCCTCTCCCCTTCCCTTGACCGTTTCCCTCTGAAAGCAGGATGGCTCCAGCCATCTGACTGTGTTAGGCTATCCAAGCACCCCTGCCCACCCAACTCCCCTAGCTGCAACTCTAAGGCTTTAGAAGATCCCCTCAGCCCGCTGGCTGAGACACTGCAGCCACCAAGCCTGCACCCCTCGCCTGGACCCACCCCATCGAGTGCCATGGTACCGCCTGTGTGCACGGGGGCCCCACAGCAGCTGGTGCCAAACAATGCTCGTTCTCATCTGGGCATCCCGGAGTGGCCTGGCAGCTTTAGCCGTTCAGAGCCCAGCTGGGGCTGGAGTTGCTGGGCTGCCCTGCAGAGGTGATTTGCCACTTTGTACTAATAAACAGATTTCAATCCAAGGAACTTCAGAGGGCCTGCTGCTCTCACCCTGTCTCCTGACTGTCTTCGTGATGAAAGATGTTTGCAAGTAGCCACGTCGTTTAATGATACCAGGATGGATGCGAATGCCAAGGTTTAGAATGTCATTCTGCTGCACTGGCTGTATGCTCTGGATGAGTTACTTAACCTCTCTGAATCTCTCCTTCTGTATCTTTATATTGAATTTAATAATACCAATGCCACACAGTTCATGTCAGGATTTCATGAGATAATGTTTGTGGAAAGCAGCTCGTCTGGGCATTGGCACACTGTATGCCCTCCACACATAATGAACTTTCTTCTCTTTTCCAGATAGGATCCCAGGCAGGAGAAGACAAGGCCAAATCAATTTCTAGACATGCTGCTTTGCTCTCTGCAGTGATCTGCGCTTGGCAGATTTCAGATACTTTTAAACAAAAATAAAAGAGCTTTAATTATGCCCTTGTTTGTGGCTTGGTTTGGTTGCCTTGTTAACCGATTTGAGAATACTGCCCGCCCTGCGGCTGCTTCAAAGTGCAGGTCTGGCTGGGAGTCAGGAGTGGAAAGTAAAGTCTGTTATCGTAAAACTCCCAAGTCCCTCTGGCTCGGAGATGGGGCTGGCGGTGTCATCTGGATGGCTTGTGGTTCCGGGCACGGCCTGCTGGGTCCAGGCAGGTTGCTTGCTCCCTCATCACGCCTGCAGTGGGTGTGTCTTTGGCCCTTGTAGTTGCCGTTGCTCTTTGCTTTCCATTCCCTTAATTTCAGTTGCGGTCTTCCAGTTAATCCAGATGACAGGCACCACTATAATCTGTACCAAGCAGATAGCTGGAGTGTTTAGTGTGACTTTGTTGTCACATCGCCTGGATTCCAGTCCACCTCATAGCGGGTGGTCTTAGGCGTAAGGAATCTCAATTTCTTTATCTGCAAAATGGAGTTGTGATAGCACTAATCTTACAGGATTGTGTGAGGATTGGGAGGATTAACCTATAAAAGTGGTTAAAGCAGACCCTGCTCCATAATAAGTGAAAACTGCTTGTATTAATATTAGTAATAGGCAATATTTGAGCATTTATTATTACAGAATAAATACATTCTAGCTAAGTGGATCCTGTCAGTTCTCTGTAAAGCGAACCCTATTATTCTTTTTTTTTTTGCGGTACGCGGACCTCTCACTGTTTTGTGGCCTCTTCCGTTGCGGAGCACAGGCTCCGGACGCGCAGGCTCAGTGGCCATGGCTCACGGGCCCAGCCGCTCTGCGGCATGTGGGATCTTCCCGGACCGGGGCACAAACCCATGTCCCCTGCATCAGCAGGCGGACTCTCAACCACTGCGCCACCAGGGAAGCCCCCTATTATTCTTTGACTGAGGTGATAGCACTGTAGATGCAAACTCCTTAGATAAAAGTAAGTTCTATATTGTCACCAGGCAAGGACTGTGGGTGGTCCTACTGAATCTGGGGTGCATTTGTAGCCCTCTGTGGGCTTTGGGTCACTCTATGCCTCTGATATCTCCCCTTAGGCTGTAATTCATTGCTTAGTCCCATCCCAGACCCTAAGTTTCCTTGGCTTTCTGGTCCTGAGCTCACACTGCCTGTCCTTATACCCGTGGGCTGTCGTGGCTGTTGGAATTGGGAGGCAGGATCTGTGCTTTCGTCTGAGGCCTCTTGCCTTGTCCAACACAGTGCTGGCATGTTCTGTGAATCTACTTGCCTAGACACTCTGGAAGGTAGGCTCTTTTCAAATGTGATTGCTATTCACTTAATGTCAAATATAGCATAGTTATTTATCCCTAGGATCTGCTCTGACCCATCAGTATCACAACACGGTGAGCCTTTTTTTTTTTTTTGCGGTGTGTGGGCCTCTCACTGTTGTGGCCTCTCCCGTTGTGGAGCACAGGCTTCGGACACACAGGCTCAGCGGCCATGGCTCACGGGCCCAGCCGCTCTGCGGCATGTGGGATCTTCCCGGACCGGGGCACAAACCCATGTCCCCTGCATCGGCAGGGGGACTCTCAACCACTGCGCCACCACGGAAGCCCGAGCCTTGTTCTTTATAAGTTCACTTAGTCTATTAGCCCAGGTAAATCAACCAGGCAGTTAAGGTGACTGTGTGATTTTTGAGTTGTGTTCCTTTTCCTTTGTAGGTTGTTCACATGATTTCATTTTGCATCATTCAGAATTGTTGTTATTCTATGTCATCTTGTTCACAAAAATACCATTTACCCTGAGCAAATTTCTGTTACATCTCAGAATAACTTACTTTAAGGAGAGAGTCTACAGTTTCCTGAATTTTGCAGTCTAGGAAACATGGTGGCATTATTTTCTTGCTAGAACAAAGTACAAACCCAGATTGAGTATTTATCCCTTTGATTACATGCCCAGCACTCTGCATACATTTGTGTTTTATTCATTTATGACTGTATTCTATATATATGTATGCATGCATGTAAATATGTATAAGTATATACACATTTAACATGAGGAATATAGAAAGAGTGAGACATAAGTTTTGGTCCCTCTGTACTATCAGTAGTCATTTTCCCCCAATATTTTGTCAAGAAATATTTCAAACATGTAAAAAAGTTGAATTGTCCAGTTAATACCCATATACCCACTGTGATGATTCTTCAATTAACATCTGGCTATATTTGCTTTATCATATAATTATCCATGTCTTCATCGCTGTATCCGTCCATTTCCATCCCCCTGTTGTTGTCTTTCTAAGTGAGATGCAGGCTTCCCCTAATCGTGACCAGGTGCTCTGTTGGCAGGAAGCATGTATTACACTTTGGGTCCTCCCTGAGCGTTCGCCGAACCTCTTCTCGGAGAGACCTTGACATCTGCTCATGACTCGGCCCAAAGCCTCACCAGCAGGCACAGAACCCTCCCAGTGGCCTCACCCAGGGCTTTATCCTTCTATGTGTGGCCTAGACCATTCCGATTCTCACTGTGCCTTTTAAAGCAAAGGTGTTCAAGATGCTGTATCTACCTTTTTACTTCCTCAAGCCAAGAAACATAACTAGACTCCCCAGAAGACGCTGTCTGCTCTCCATCCTTTAGCACGAGCCAAATAAAGCCTCTGACAAACGCCAGCTCCAAAGGCAGACTGAGTTACTGGTTACTTTCCAGCATCTCTGGTCTGGGCAGCCTCCCTTCCCCCTCCAGCTAGCCACTGGGGCTGACCTTTGAGGAGGAGTTCTCTGCTGTCCTGACCCACTGGGGCCCCAGTTCTGTCCTGGCTGGACGGCATGGCTCTGAGGAATGATGAAGGCCTTGCTGGGTGTGAACTTCCCATTCATTTTAAATCACTGCTTTCTCCATTATTATTTTTATAACAATATCACAATAATGGCCACTTCATGTGTGCATTCTGTCAAAAAAGAATTGTGAAGAAGTGAAAAACGTGTCTCCCATATAATTATAGAGTGAACCTAAGTCAAATATTATACTCATTAATGAGGGAACCAATAAATCGGTAAAGCTGGCTCAAAGAGCATTGGAAGAAGTGGGTATTCACAGGCATTTTTTTTTTTTTTTAAGGATAGAAGAGAATGATTACGTAAGTGTGGAGGAAATGGTGACGTACCATTTAGATCAGCCTTGAGGTACTCCAGCTTCTGGGAGTGCTGCCAGCAAAAAGCCCTCTCTGTCAGCTCCCTTCAGGGTGTAGGGGAGGGAAACTTTTCCCTTCTTCTCTTCCAGGTCCTGTGATTGGTCTAATGATTACATTGATATAAAACAGATTAACAGGAGAAAAAAATGAATTTAATTTTGTACGCATGGGAGCTCATAAAAAATATGAGACTTGAAGAATTGACCAAAGCAGGCAGCTTTTATACCTTTTAAACAAAGAAACAATACATTTTGAAGAATTAATAAGACAAAGGGAATTAGACTTCGGGTAGTAAGTTAGTGAAGAAGTAACGGGGTTTGTTGATACAGCCTTCTCGGCCTTGAATTCTCTATCTCTGTTGATAAGGATGTCTCTCTTCCTTCTGGTACAGGGAGGGTGCCTTTCACATGGGAGATTTATTTCCTGCTTTTAGAGGGACAGAAAGGAGGGTCAGACTATCTTTCTTGCCCTAGCTGTTCCTTAAATAACTTTAATTCAAAATAATCAGTATGCCTAAGCATTGTATTTTGGGTGACCTGCCCAGAACCCCATCAAGGGGTTGCCTTAACTGAAGAAAGTCCCCTGGCCTCCTGGGTACCCGATGTCTGATCCATCTCTAGGTGTAAAGGCCGGACCTCTCACCCCCTGCTTGCATTTGTCGAGGGTCATCCTATCTTCAGAACTGCCCATAGGGTCAACTGAGGCTTCTGTCATGACTGTATCCCAGCTCACTTTCTTCTCTCCACCCAGAAATCTACAAGTTAGCACATAGCTTCACAGTGTCCAAGGCCTTAATATATTGTCAATAGCAAAATTAAACCCAGATATATCCCTCTAGATATCAGGGTTTGGCTGACCTGTAGAGACAGATAGCAAATATTTTAGGCTTTGCAGGCCCCCACCCTTCGTCTCTGTGGTCCTCTCACAACTCTTCAGCTCCGCCCTGGGAGCAGGAAAGCAGTCACGAAGACTAAACAAATGGCTGTGTTCCAAAGACACTACTTACAGAAACAGGTGGAGGGTGGGATCTGGCCCACGGACCAGAGTGCTGACCCCTGCCCTAGATAGTTAAGTAATCAATCTTTGGGTAAGTGTGTTAAACACTATCCTAGCGTGACACTGAAAGGACAAGCCACCTGCCGTCTTTGCCCCGTTTGATGCTTATAGGATATAATTTCTAAATCCTACGCCTGCCTACAAGGTGCTCATCTTACCATTTCACAAATGAGGTACCAGGATCAGTGAGGGTTCTCCATGGTCTTACTATTTAAGTAGATGGTAGTTTCTGGAAGTGAGCATGGTGGATCTAGCCCTGAGGCTTGCTCTGTCCCCTTCCACCAGCCTACCTCACTGAGTCATGGGAAGCAGAGGTTTGAGTGACTCTTTGGAGAAAAGCACTCCCAAAACAGATTCACAGAGCCCAAAGGTATCTGAAGAGGCCCTGCTCAGCATCACACCCTCTGCTGTGTGTCCTGGACTTCTCACAGAGTAGGTGGATTTACCTGTGAGTAAGGCAATTTGAATGTAGAGAGCTCTTATCCATTAAGGTTTTAAAGAATTGTCCAGCCTGGACCTTGTTTCCTGGGCTGCATTCTTCCGACACAAGGAGGAGGTAAGAACAGCTTACACATCGAGACAGAGATCTTACCTGAGCCGTGCTACACATGGCTCAGGTGTGTGGCATTGACGAAGCCCCTAGGTCAGCCAGAGACTCTGTTAGCATCACAGTGAAACATGCAGGATCTCTCTTCCAGCTCTCCCTTTACCGAAGTCCATTAAACTGGGCCTGGATTCGAATGCTGACTCCTATCACCAGCTATGCGACCGTAGGCAAGTTTCTTAATTCTCTCTGTACTACTTAATATGAAAATGAAATGAAGCTATCTATGTAAAGCTTGTAGAACAATACTTGTAACACAGCAAGCACTATGAAAGTATTTTCTGTTATTGTTACTGTTATCTTTAGAACTTAGTATGGTGCCTTGCTAGTAATAGGGGCTCAATAAGTGTCATTCAATGCATAACTGAGCCACGTGATAAATTAGATTCAGATTAAGCTGTGGAATAGTGCTCTCCAGTAGAGCTCTGTGATGATGGGAATGTGCTGTCTCTGTGCTGTCCGCCGGCCACATTTGGCTAATGAGCACTTGACATTGGGTAGTGTGATTGAGGAACTGCAATTTAAATTTTATTCAATCTTAATTTAAACTTGTAGCCACATGAGGCTAGAGGCTACCGTGTTGGACAGCACAGTCCTCTGAACACTCTAGAGATTGTGATTCAATATTTGGCATCTTTCAAACACCTGCAAGTGATTAGAACAGGACTAGAACTCTTAGGCCAGTACTTTCTCATCCATCCACTCATCCATCCTTCAAGAAATAAATTCAAGAAGCCAATATTAAGTTCCTGCTATACGCCAGTTACTCTTCTGGGCACTAGCAGTCAGCAAAGAGAGAGAAGGTCTTGGCTGTCAAAGAACTTGTGTGCTAGTAAAGGAGTAGATAAAATAAAGGCAAACAGTAAACAAGCCACTTCCAGACAAGGTACGGGAGTGCAGTCAGGACAAAAGAGGGCATTGTAGTGGTGACTGGCTTGGAAGGGATTGTGGTGCTTGTTTAAGGAAAGCCTCCGTCAGGAGGGAACACCTGAGCTGAGACCTGTTTGGTGAGAAGGAGAGAGCCTTGTCATGATCTGGGATCAGAGTGTTCCAGGCAGACGGAGCAGCAAATTGTCTTAAAGTTGGGGCCGTGCTTGGCCTGTTTGCAAAAACAGGAGGAAGGCCAGGTGGTAGGGATGGTGAACACAGTAGACTGTGGTCATTAGGTGAGCTTGGAGAGGAGGGCAGGGTGGAGTTTTTCGGGAACTTGCGGGCCAGGGTCCTGAGCTAGGATTTTATTCTAGGGGAACCATAGGAAGATCCTGAGCAACGCCTCCTGGATTCAGTATCTCTTTCATTGCCATGGGTGATGGGGACGGGTGTGGCAATGTGGTGGTAGCTCATGGGAAGGGATACTGGTGCCTGGGGCACAGACAGTGGCAGTGCAGATAGAAGAGTTGAGAGATGGGGATCTACCAAGGTAGAGCCAACAGAACTTACTGCTGGGTGGATTGGATCTTGAAGGTCACAGAGTTTTTATATAACCCCGTCCCCAAATATACTTACACAGTGAGACTGAGTATTTCACTGACTGAATAAATTTATCTTCCTTCCCTCATCCTTCAGGAGGCTGCTAAGAAGCTTCGTGATGCCTAGGAGTATAGGTTAGGGGATTATAAAGCATGTAGCCCAAAGCAGTGTTTCTCTGACTTGGAAGTGCAGATCACCCCGGGATCTCGTTAAAATGCAGACTCTGACTTTGTAGGTCTGGGGTGGGGTCTCAGATTGTGCATTTCTAAAAGGCTCCCCCGTGATGCCAGTGCTACCTTTGCTTGAGCCCCACTTTACCTAGGGAGGCCTTACTCCTGCTATGTAAAGGCACAAGACTGTGACCCTCCAGAGCCTGTGTGTCTTAGGAGCAGGTTGTAGGTACCTGGGAAGAACTCACAAGAATCACGCTGGAGTTCGTTCTTCTAGATACACAGAAGCATCTTCGACTTGTGGCTATGAGCCCTCTCTAGAGACGCAAGGAATTTGCTTTGTGAGTAGAGGAGCTCCCTGCCTCTTTGTTTGTCCTTTGGGAACAGAATTCCTCAGCAATTATTTCACAGCCTGTAGCAGTGTAGGCAGCTCTTCAAATGCAATCTCTAGGACTCCATTTGAGGGGATGTATTTTACATGCAAAAGTAACCTTTAAAGGACCTGTGGGCTAGAAGGCCTGTGACTCTCTCTATATTGTGTACTATTAACACAAGGCATTTACCTGGTGCCTGGGTGGGAGAAATGAGACTTGATCACCAGAGATATTAACAAGAAGATGATCAGTTTCAGCAGCGAGGAAGTTCTCCAAAGTGGTGCCTCTGGCTCTGGGTCCATTTCTTAATGAAATGGGGAAAGGAAGTGTCAGGACGTTTAATAGGATACATTTCGCTGAAGAGAGCATTACTGTAAGTGAAACCTATTACCAGGCTGTAGGATTTAGGGCTGTTTTGAAATGAGTGTACTTACTCCCTTGTGGAAGGGTCTAGTTCAACTATATTGATCAACCGGCCCCGGCACAGGATGTTTTATTGAGTCAGGATTGCATATGGAAGCTTTTCGTAAATGAAACTAACATTTGATGATTGGGAGAAAATGACTGTGACTTGCCATCTGGTTCCTCAGCCAATACCATTGATTCATGGTGCTTGTAGCAGTTCTTAATAATCTGCCCCATTTCATATTATATGAGATACTGAAGCTATGTTCCTGATTCCTCCAGTCTAAACATTTAGGGTTATTGCACCAAGCTTAAACTCCAGCTTTCTTCCATCTAATTCTTTTGAGTTCTCAAGTGCTGTGACATTTATCATCACAGGTTATTAAATTATCACGTGGTAGTTTGCATTTTAATTATGTTATTCACTTCTAATAAATGCAAATCTTCCTCTTGAAGCTCACATAGATTTTTTTTTAACTAGACAGAGGGGGGACATTGAACTGTCTAGACCCACCTCAGCCAAAATGATCGACATCCTTTCTTGTTTCTGAGTGGGAATCTATTCAGTAAAGCGCTCACTCTGTGGGTTTGACCCGCCAAAGAAGCCTGATTCTTCCACTTCCCGATGTTCGTTTTCCCCTTTTATTTCTCTCTTCTTTCTGGAATTACTGCTTACCCCAGAGAGAGCAGCTTGAAAGGAAGAATCAGGCATAGTCAAAGAGAGACTTTACTGAAATGTCTTCCGTTCATAATATGGTCCTAGAATTAAGGCAGCAGCTTTTCCTGTGTTTGTAGAAGTGCTCCCAGCGTAAGCATATGCATCTCTCTACTCTGTAAACCAGCCAGTTACGTCCCGGATGGGGAGTCAGAGTGACGGCCCCAATCATCACAAAGAA
Source organism: Neophocaena asiaeorientalis asiaeorientalis (assembly GCF_003031525.2). Lineage (NCBI taxonomy): Eukaryota > Metazoa > Chordata > Mammalia > Artiodactyla > Phocoenidae > Neophocaena > Neophocaena asiaeorientalis. Next base: position 1,173,772 of record NW_020173946.1, read on the forward strand.
CCTTTATCTGCCAATAAAATAAAAATCAAATCCGTGGTATGGCCACAATTTCTTTTCAGGGCTGGAACTCCAGGCAGAAGTGGCACGTGGAGCTGCTCCTTCTGGAGGGACACTGTCCCCAGTGTGAATAAAGGGGAGACTTACATAAGATGTCTATCATTTTTGTAAGAGAATGGTCAGAACTGTCCTTAGAAAAGTCTCTGTGATGTCAGTTAGGATTCTGCCGAGAGGTATCACGGGCTCAGTAGCCAGACAGTCCTGGGTGGAAATCCTGACTCTGCCACTTTCTAGCTGTATGATCTTAGGAAAAATAGGTAACTGTTTTGATCTTTAGTCTCCTCTGGAAAATAGAATCATGCCTTCTTGGCAGCTGGAGAGTTGTAAGAATTAACAGTAGCCTACCGTCACTTTCTACCACACTGTGTGACATTTTCTGTACAAAATGTTGGTCTCAAAACAAAGCAAAAATATTAAGGAGTTGGATGTGACCGCTAATCTTTTATCCTGGTTTTTACATTCTTTGGATCACAATAAACAATCAACTGCCTTCAAATGATTCCGTTTCCTTCCTCCTGGCTCTTTAGACTGTGTCGCAAGCAGTTTTCTCTGCTGATGCAAACGCTGGGACTGTCATCTTGATAAAGCCAGTCTCCCTGGACACTGGTGGCCGAGTGGATGGGTTTGTTCCCATGTGCCAAGCTGAATCTACCCTGCAGCCCAGGCTCTCCCAAAGGCAGTGTCGGAACTGGATGTCCAGGGCCTGCAATTGCAACGCTATCTCTTCTGTTTTCTGACTCATCGAGGCATCCTGCGGTGGTTGACATGTCAGCTGTGGGAGCTGTAACTGCTGGGCAAAACCAGGTGTGTTTGAGTGCACGAGAGTTTTCGCTGTAGACGCACAGAGTTTTCTGAGTCGAAATGGAATGAGAGGCAGAAAGCACACGCTCACGGTTTATTTCCGATGCTCTTGGCTTGCATGAAGGTGTCTCTTTCAACACATCTTATTTTCTAAGCATAAAATCAAAGGGAGATAACGTGACCCAGTTAATATGATAGGGCTCCAGCACGTCCCAGGGGAGGCATCCGCTGACCATCCCTCATACACAAAGCTCCCTTCTCAATAGCAGAGCCCTGACCCTGGGTCAAGAGTGCACATAGCAACATGCTCACAGCTCTCTGGTCCCAAGTGAGGCAGTAGCCACTTTCTTACCTAGACGACAGATATACTGCCCTGTATGTCATCCCACCGAAGAGGCAATGCCTCTGTTCTAGAAAGTGGAGACTGCAGTCTTTACAGAATGCATTTTCTCGTACGTTTGGCAACATTTCTAATACCAGCTTAGACCTGCATGTCTGTGCAGTTTCCCCAAGCAGGGTGTCTCTCCCGGCCTCTAGCTTTTATTAGATACAAACCATCTCATTTCCATAATTGTTCTCCTTATCGGGTCTGGCTGTATTATTCTCTGGCCCTCAGAACCCTTTGGGTCTCTTCTCAAAGGGCCAAGAAGGCTGTACTCACTTCCTCATTTCCAACTGATCTAGAAAAATTCAGCTAAAGGAATTTGATATTTAGATCCACAGGATCCTAGCGTTTTACTCAGGGGGTTGAGGTCCTCTTCTCCATGCCTTCATCATGAGACACCCCCCCCCCCAGCGCATGCATGCTCAGGGGGGGTGATATCACCCCTAGTGGAGGGAAAATTCCTTCTTTGGGGGGAGGGGCGCAAAAACATTATTGCTCTTTTTATGTATAAAGCATAGATATACACACAACATATAGCAGATATGTAGTATGACTGTGGTATTAAAATATCACGGGGGGGCCAATTAGGAAGAAATGTCTGAAAAGGCTCTTGGGTATGTGATAATGAAAAAAGGTTGAAAAACACTGCTCTAGAGTTTTCCTCGTGATACCTCCTTTTCCCTACTCACAAAAAGTAATGCTTAAAAGGGGACCCCTTTGCTCTCCACTTGGGGTAAAGACATTGCTAGATATAGTTCTGGAAGGAGGGAAAGGCTACTGTGTCTCCAGCTGAAGAGTTATTTAGAACTCTTTTAGGGAGAGTCGTGCCGGAGTTTTAAATAACAAAGGAATCACCTGCAGAGATTTCAAAATTCCAACTGCTGGACCCCACCCCAAATGTACCCCAGAATCTTCTGGAACTCTGGACATCACTTGGGTGATTCCTAAATAGTCACACCAACACGAACTCCACAACTGCTGATGTAGATAGAAGGAGAGAAAGTGGCTTAGATTAGAAGCTGGCCCAGGGCCAGAAAGTGAACTGTTACATAGGTCTACTGCTCACCACCTCTCCTCACGCTCTGCGCTTTGGCAAACTGGATGGTGTAACCAAAATTCAGCCTCTGTACACTGGTACCAAATTGAATCTTGGAGACTGAGTTTTGGATGAAGTAGAAAAGAATAGCTTTATTGCTTTGCCAGACAAAAGGGACCACAGGGGGTTAATGCCCTCAAAACAGTGCCTGCCGACCTGGAGGGGTTAGTGAGGAGTTTTATAGTAATGGTTCAAAGAGGGCGTGATCAGCTCACGGACGTACTTCTGATTGGTTGGTGGTGAGGTAAGTGGGAATTGGCATCATCAACCTTCTGGTTCCAACTGGTCTGGAGTCTACACGCTTGTGGGCAACATACAGTTAACTTCTTCCAACCTGGTGGGAGTTGCAGTTCTGCAGAAGAGCTCAAAGATAGTGTTATGTGTATCCCTTGAGAAGGAACCCGGACCCTGCCCAAAGGCTGCACTATTGTTACTTGACTGCTCCTCCCTTGTCTCCGCCTCCCCTCTGTTCCCTGATTAGCAACTGTTTGAACCTGCCCTTTGGAACTCAGGAAAGGTCATGGAGGCTGCATGAAGCCTATTTCCTACAAACAACAAGTGGGGGACACAGAACGGCTTTTGTGCCCAGGAGCCCCACAGGGTCCTGCTCAGTTTCAGTGGTGCATAGTTCACCAAAACATACCCCACCCTTTTCCACCTCCTTGCATTTGCACGGAAGGCTCTCTCCACTCGGATTCCCCTTTCTTTCATCTTAACCTATCAACATTTTACTTGTTCTATAAGACCTAGCTCCAAAGATTCTTCTTGCAGGAAGTCTTCCATGAACCTCCCCAATCCACCCCCATTTTCTTATTGCACTTACCACGTGCTGCCTTCCATTTTGGCTCTTTGTACACATTGTCTTATTTTTCCATTTTATTGAGGTATAGTTTCTATACCATAAAATCCATCCATTCTAAGTGTACAATTCAGTGATTTTTAGTTGATTTATAAAGTTGTGCAACCATCTCCACAATCCAGTTTAAAACATTTTTCATCACTCCAGAAAGTTTGCTCATGCCTATTTGCTGTCAGGCCCCACCCTACCCCCAGCCCCAGGCAACCTGCTTTCATTCTCTATAGGTTTGCCTTTTCTAGATATTTCAAATACATGGAATAATACAATATATAATCTTTTTCATCTGACTTCTTTCAATTAGCATGATTTTTTGAGGTTAATTTATGTTGTAGCATGTATTGGCGGTTAGCTCCATTTCACTTCCAAATACTATTCCTTGGTATTGTAATGTAGTGGATATTAGATTGACTGGATTGGATTCGTATCGTATTTATGGATATACCACATTTTGTTTATTCATTGACCATTGGTGGACATTTGGGTTGTTTCCAGTTTGGGGTTATCATGAATAATGCTATTTGCAGTCTCTCGATAGACATACGTTTTAAATTCTCTTGCGTAGAATTGCGGGTGGAATTGCTGGTTCATGTGGTAAATTTTTATGTTATTGGAGTATAGTGGATTTACAAAGTTGTGTTAGTTTCAGGTGTACAGCAAAGTGATTCACTTATACATATATATATATATATTTTCAGATTCTTTTCCCTTATAGGTTATTACAAGATAGCGAGTAGTTCCCTGTGCTATACAGTAGGTCCTTGTTAATTATTTTGTATATGGTAGTGTGTATATGTTAATCCCAAACTCCCAATTTATCCCTCCCCCCACCTTTCCCCTTTGGTAACCATAAGTTTGTTTTCTATACCTGTGGGTGTATTTCTGTTTTGTATATAAGTTCATTTGTATCATTCTTTTTGTTTTTTTAGATTCCACATATAAGTGATATCATATGATATTTGTCTTTCTCTGAGTTACTTCACTTAGTATCATAAGTGAATCTCTAGGTCCATCCATATTGCTACAAATGACATTATTTCATTATTTTCTTATGGCTGAGTAATATTCCATTATATATATATACCTCATCTTCTTTACCCATTCATCTGTCCATGGACACTTAGGTTGCTTCCATGTCCTGGCTATTGTAAATAGTGCTGCAATGAACATTGCGGTGCATGCATCTTTTTGAATTATGGTTTTCTCCAGATATATGCCTAGGAGTGGGATTATAGGATCATATGATGGCTCTAGTTTTAGTTTTTTAAGGAGCCTTGATACTGTTCTCCTTAGTGGCTGTATCAATTTACATTCATGTGGTAAATTTATATACAACTTTTTAAGAAACTGCCCAGTTGTTTTTCAAAGTGGCTGTAACCATTTCATCTTTTCATTCCTACCATCCTCAAATGAGGCTTCCAGTTTCCCTGCATCCATATGAATGCTTCATATTGTCTGTATTTTTTTATTACACCCATTCTAGTGGGCGGGTAGTGGTAACTTGTGATTTTTATTTTCATTTCCCTAAAGACTAATGATGCTGAGTATCTTTTCAAATGCTTATTAGGCATTTATATGTCTTCTTTGGTGGAATGTCTGTTTAAATTACTTGCCTATTTTTAAAATTGGGTTGTTTGTCATTTTATTGTTGAGTTGTAACATTGGTAGAATGTGTCGTTCAGATCTCTTTGTTCTTACTGATTTTCTGTCTAGTTGTTTTATCAGTTATTGAGAGGGATATTAAGATCTCCAACTATTATAATTGAATTGTTTATTTCTCCTTTCATTTGTCAATTTCTTTTTCATTTATTTTGGGGCTCTGTTATCAGTTTAATGTGGTTGGGTTTACATCTGCCATTTTGTAATTTGTTTTATGTCTCATATCTTTTTGGTACCTTTGTTCCTTCTTTATTGCCTTCTTCTGCGTTAAATAGATTTGTTCTCATGCTTCATTTTATGTTTTGAATCATTTTCTTAGTGATTGCATCTACAATATGTATCACAGTTATAACAGTCTACTTCAGATTAGTACTAACTTAATTCATATTTTTTATAAATTTATTTATTCATCTTTTTATTTTTGGCTACATTGGGTCTTCATTGCTGCACACGGGCTTTCTCTAGTTGTGGCGAGTGGGGGCTACTCTTTGTTGCAGTGTGTGGGCTTTTCATTGTGGTGGCTTCTCTTGTTGTGCAGCACGGCTCTAGGCACGCAGGCTTCAGTAGTTGTGGCACATGGGCTCAGCAGTTGTAGCTCCTGGGCTCTAGAGTGCAGGCTCAGTAGTTGTGGCGCACGGGCCTAGTTGCTCCACGGCATGTGAGATCTTCCTGGACCAGGGCTCGAACCCATGTCCTCTGCATTGGCAGGTGGACTCCTAACCACTGTGCCACCAGGGAAGTCCCCTAACTTAATTCTTGTAAAATATGGAAACTTTGCTCTTATAAAGCTCCATTTCTCCCTTCTGCTTTGTGCCATTGCCACATATATATTAGATCTATATATGTTATTAATTGAGCAACACAGTTATTGTTTTATGCAATCCTGTGCCTTTTAAAGAAGTTAAGAGGGAAAATATATTTATACAGCCTTCTGCATTTACTCACATATTTAATTTTCCTGGTACTCTTTATTTCTTAGTGTATATATTTGAGTTACTGTATGGTGTAATTTCCCTTCCACCTGAAGGAATTCCTTTAGTGTCCCTTGCAAGGAAAACCGGCTAGCAATGAATTCTTCCAGTCTTGTTTATCTAGGAATATCTTTATTTTGTCTTCAATTTCAAATAATAGTTGTGTTGGTTATGGTATTCTTGATTGATAGTTTTTTCTTTCAGTTCTTTAAATATACCATTCCGCTGCTTTCTGACTTACCTTGTTTCCAATGAAAAGTCAGCTCTTAATCTTATTGAAGAGCCCTTGTATGTGATGAGTTTTTTTTTTTTTTCCCTTGCTGCTTTGAAGGTCGTCTTTTGATTTTTTGCCTTTCAACATATAAGTGAACAGGTTATAATGTGTCTGGGCATGGATCTCTTTGCTTTTGTTCTACTTGGGGTTTGTGGAGCATCTTAAATCTATAGATTCATGTTTTTCACTACATTTTGGATATTTTAGCCATTGTTTCTTAAAATACTTTTTCTGCCCTTTTTCTCTCATCTTTCCTTATGGGACTCCCATTATATGTATATTGGTGTACTTACTGGTGCCCCACAGGTATCTGAGGTTTTGTTCATTTTTCTTCTTGGCTCTTAAAGATACATTAATTTATCTTTCAGTTTACTGATTATTTCTTCTGACATCTCCCATCTGATTATTGAGCCTCTCTAGTGAGTTTTTAATTTCAGTCATACTTTTCAACTTCAGAATTTCTATTTTTTTGTTCTTCTTGTTGTTGGTACAATAACTATGTCTTTATTCAGATTCTGTATTCATTGGATTATTATCATATTATTTAAATTTTAAACATAGGTTTCTCTAGTGTTTTGAACATATTTATATTAGGTGCTTTGAGCCTTTGTCTGTTTTGTCCAACATTGGGACCCACTTTGAGACAACAACTTCTGTTGACTCCTTTTTTTCCCCTGAGAAAGGAAAGACCATGCTTTCCTGTTTGTTTTTTGCCCGACTTAATTTTTTGTTGAAAATTGAGCATATTAGATAATATACTGTAGCAACTCTGGATTCAGTTTTCTGTACACCTCCCCCCCCACTCCCACCTGAGATTTGCTATCACTGCTGTTTAATTATGTGCCTAGACTGAATCTGTGGAATCTGTCTCTCTCATGGTGCGTGGTCATGGATATCTTGACTCAGTTTTTTTGTTTTTAATTCTTGTGTGTGTGTGTGTGTGTGTGTTTCATGTTTTAAATTCTTGTTTTTATTTTTAAGCCTTTCTTCCTGGGGGTCACCTCTGTGTCTGCATAGTCAATGATTGGTCAGAGTTTGAGTTCGAATGCCTCAAGCACTAAGATTTTATTCAAACTTAAGGCAGCTTTTATGTCTTCCCAGCTTTTACTTTCTTCTGGGCCTTTTGGCATCTCCTTTGCCTATGTACACAGGCTCACAGTCAGGCAGGAATGAGTAGAGAAAGTGGACCCTCTCTGGTCTCTTTTCCACTTGTGTGTGGCCTTACAGTCAACCAGGGATCTGTGGGGAGCTTATCAAGGACCCTGTGGCTGATCTTCCTGTTACATTTCTGTATAGTCGGCCAGTCTGTTGCTTGCCCCAGCCAGCACCATGACCTCCGAGTAGCTGAAGTGGACTCCCCTGTTCATTTGCCATTGGGATTGCTATTATTACCTACAACACCATGGAGTGTGGGGTTTTTCACATCCACTGCAAATGAAGTGGACTCCCTCCAACTACAAGGCTGCTGGTTTGCAAGGCCAGCCCACCTGGTAGAGTAACTGGGCCAACCAACATGGGAGAGGCATGGGAAGGAGGGAAAGAACCGAGATCCCCACTGTTCTTACCAGAGGTTCAGAAGTTTTTCTTGAATAAATGCTCCTCAATCTGTTGTATGTTTTAGTCAATTTCCAGAGTCTTGAAATAGTTGTTTTCGACAATTTTGTCTAGTTTTGTCACTGTTCTTTGAGGAGAGAATTTGTCAAGTTACTCACACTGCTATTCTGTCCCCATTGTCTTTTCCCATCTTTTAGAGAGGAAAAATCGTGTGTATTTAAAGGTATGGACTCTGACACCAGACCGCCTGGGCTTTAATTGGCACTGCCATTTACTACCCGGAAGAACTTGGGCAAATTGCTTAACCTCTGGGCCTCTGCTCTCTGTAAAATGGGGATAATATTAGTACCTACCTAATGGAATTGTTGTGCTAATGAAATGGATTAATATACATAGAGTAATAGGAGCAGTGCTTGGGACACCGTAAGTGCTATAAAATGTTAGTATTTGTTGTTATTTCAGGGAGGGCGGGGACTTCTCTAGGACTTTAGGTCCCATATCCTTGGCCTAGTACCTTGCATAGTGACCCTCAGATCATCTATACTAAGCGATGCTTGATGTGTAGAGGAAATGAGGGCAGTTCTTAGAGTAACCGCAGGTGTGGGGAGGAAAGACTGCATGGGACCCAAGGAACAGATGGCTTTGTGCCTTGTTGAGGCCAAATGTTGTTCAGTCTTTGTCTTGGGCTCATGTGTATTTGTCCTTCCAGCCCCCGGAACTGCCTAAAATGTTCAAGTGCTACTCATGTACCATATTGAGTTGGAGACCAGGTCTGCACAGTTGTGTTTCCAAGCAGTTACTTAGCACAGTTCCCACATTTCAGAAGTTTCCTTGCAGCACACAGCTCCAGGAGTAGACAGAGCAGCTTGGCCATGCTGCTTACTTAGGTACTTGCACAAAGGGAAGGACCACTGGGGAGCTGCAGGAGGGCAGGAGAGCTTACAGTGTGCGGTTACCATCGCAGGTTGCTGTGCACCTGTGCAGAGCCATCGTGCCTGTGGGGAATTGGTATTGTTGCCTCCAGTGGACACAAGCGGGGTGAATGGAATACAGGCTGAGTTCAGTCCCTGCTCACCACTTGGTGGGTCACCTTTGAGCAGGACAGCTGTATGTAGTGACCTGGCATAGCCACCACGAGCCCTACTCAGTGCTCAGGAGCAGGGCCACAGACACGATAAGACAGCCCTCGCTCTCAAGGAGTTTCATCCTTCATGAGGGACGCTAGACAGGCCAAAATAATCATGGCCAGGGAGAAGGTGAAGGGTGTTCTCGGAGGAGGTGTCATTTGAAATGCCTGCTGCTGGGTAAGTAGGGGTTTCTGAGGTGAGTAGAGTGGGATGGATGGTATTTGCCCATTTGAGGGCCAGGGGATGAGAAAGATCCAGGCCAGTATAGGAAAGTACAAGGAAGGATTCTTGCAGGAGGCTGACCTAGAGGCAGAATGCGGCCAGATCTTGGTGGGTCTGGCAGTTCAAGCCAAAGAGCTTGGGCTTTTCTAGTTGGCAGTGGGCATCACTGGAGAGTTTTATGTAGAGAATTAACTGGGGATGGATTGAATGAGGTGAGACAGGAAAGAGGACAGCGGCGCATGCAAATGCACTTGGGAGAATTCGGGGAAGAAGAGGGAGTGAGAATGGAGAATGTGGGGATCCCCCCCATGAGGATAGTACAGTGACTCCAGAACCATCAGGTGTGACCTTGGAGAATCCCAGCCAAGAGAACAAGAGACAAGGAGGAGGAGAGGAGCGTGGAGGGCAGCTAAGCCGTGCATGTCATGAGGGAGGGGTCGGCTATGGCAGAAATCAGGGAGACCCCGTGTGAGAAAATAACACTCACATTTAAGATGTAGGAGCTCATGGGGAAGCTTTCTCAGGAGCAGCTTCCATGGCCCTAGGAGAGTTGGGAAGCCCCATTGCTCTGCATTGACTCGAGCAGGGGAAACAGGGCCGTCTACCCGGCAAACATGGACTTTCTTTATGACCTTGATGGAAGGAAAGATGAATTCACGGCAGTGACCAGAAAGGTGACTTTAAGTTGTGGTTTTTAACATGGATGGGCATTGGTCAAGCTAGAGGATAGAATGGAGATGGAGCCAGTGGAGGGGGAAGAGACAGCAAAGAGGGCAACATGGTGGGGGAAGGTCTTCAGGCGACAAAAAGGGATGCATGGGCAGAGGGGGCTGTGCAGAACGGAAGGGGGCAGCTCTGGGTGGAGCTGAAGTGGGTGCCCCGCAGTGCCTTCCCTCCCTTTCCCCGTCTTTCTCCAGTAGGCTCCCACTTCTGAATCCAGCAGGAAGAAGTTCTGTTGTCACATCCACACTTAATGTCAGCTTCTCTAGTTCTTTGATCAGTTACAGGTACCCCTTTGGGTACTTAGTTTACGTATTGGTACAGCACTGTTAGCTCCTTGAACAAGGTCACATGAATCCAACAAGCAGGAGACTGTTTTACTCAGGGGGGAGTGAGACCAAGCAGTGCTGAGTACTTTTCTTCTAACGTGGCGGGGGGGACAGAACTGGACTCAGTATCAGGAGGCATTGCTGTCACTTACAGGTGCGTGATCCTGGTCTAATTACCTCACCGCTCTGGGCTCCTGGGTCCTCCCAGTAAAATATGGGGAAGGGGCTAGATCATCCTCAACATCCACTTTGGCAGTAACGTCTGTCGTTCCTGCGATCCATGACTGTGTGTCTTAGGTGAAGTTTGAGGGTGTTTTGTGCCTGAGATGCACTGAAATAACAGTGGAAGGATCTATAGTTGGATTTGAGCAGTGAGCTGGTGTGAGCAGGTCCGAGAAGATGAACTCTTAAGGTGTGTGGCTGTTCCCTTCATTGCTCTGACACCCAAACTGGACTTTCTTAGTCTTCTGGAAGCTGTTTAATGCACGTGAGCGGGCACTGTTTTGTTCTGACCCCTGTCTATCTTACACCTGGATGCACAAGCTTTGTCAACCATATTATTTCCTTCTCAGCTTATCTGGGTGATTCATTTCTAAGAGAGGATATAATTAGGTGGAAGTAGATTATCGTGGTACTTAGGACTTAACCCTACCTGTCTGGTGCTTTGCTCTTGAGGAATTATATATAATGGCTTTATACACTGTCCTGGTAGAAGCAGTTTATATGTAGCATACTCCTGTGGAATTAACAAGTAAAATCGGGAGACCAGGAAGAAAAAGAAATGAAATGCTCAAGTGCAGCCCTGGCATCCCACACCATTATTGCTCTAGCATTGGCTGCAGGCTTGAGTCAGAGATTCCTGGGAAGCAAAGCAAAAAGGGAAATGCAGCTATAATCATACTGTTTAATAGCCTTTGGTTGGGGGTAGCTGCTGGCGGGGGTGGGGGTGGGGATGATGATAAAATTAGTTCCTAGGAAAAGCAGAGCTTTTTCTAGTGCTTAATTCAAAACATTGCCCATACCAGCCTTAACCTAGTGTTTCTGAAAGTATATATATTTTTCTCAAGGGAAGCACAGGATTTGAAAAAAGAAGGCTCCACAGTCAGGAGAGTTTCAGGAAATATATATCAATATTTTGATGGATGATTAACAATGAATATTATCATTTGGAAATCTCTCATAAGTCTTGTAAAGAAACCTGTTTATCTTTGTTCAACCCAGAGTTTTCAAAATTATCTATGACTTCGTAATGCTTTTCCTGCCTGCATAGCTTTTAACACTAAGTTATTTTTTTAAACAGCAGGTTTGCTGCTAGAGCCCATTAGCCTTTACCACCTGGGTCAGGGGAGCCTCACCGAGGCAGGAAGCGTATTGCTTGGTCACTCAGGTATGGGGTCTGTGGGACTGGGCTTCAGTCCTTGCCCCTCTGCTCACCAGCTGCGTGGCTATTATCGGGCTAGTCATCTTGTCCAGCCTCAGGTTTCTCATCTCTAAAACTGGATAATAATATGACCTACCTCTGGAATCATCGTGTAGAATAAATATGTCAATCGCTGTAAAACCCTCAGGACCATCCCTGGATAAGTAACTAATACATGTTCTTTTGCTTGTAAGGAATATTGTACCCATTTCAGAGGGTACCCTGCCCTGATGCCACGTCGCTCCCACGTGACTGGGTACTAACTCTCGTGCTTCTTTGGGTACTGACTGTACTTCTCTTTATTCTGGCAGAGGGCAGCTCTATTGGCCCTTTGTGATAATTACCTATTTTCATAGTTGTCTTCTCTATTATGCGATGAGCTGGTTAAGGACACCTGCAGTCTCGGAATTAGAACTTGACATGGCTACTCAATCTGGGGTTTTCAGTCCTTCTGACAGTGTAAGCCCGGGCCCTAGGGCATATAGAGAGTCTGATTCAGTGAAAACAGCTCTGCCTGGGGAGTGTGTGTGTGTGTGTGTGTGTGTGTGTGTGTGTACATTGTTAGCGTGTTAGATGGAAATCTCTTAAGACTCTGGTCCTCTATACATTTTTGTTGAATGCCGAGGAGATCATTTAACTCCTATTGTTCTTGAAGTTTCTCTAATAAAAGAGACCTGGCACCACATAAATTGTGAATTGAAAGAATGGTCTCAATTCCTGTGAAAGGTACTAAACACAGACTATTAATAATAGGACTGATGCAAAAATTTCTAGTAGTGCCTTTACAGCTCAGTCACTGAGTGGAAGAAAATTCTATTATCTGTACCCAGCAGGGATGGAGAATCCTTGTTTTTCTATGATGGACCACTGAGCTATGGAGAAAAATCAATGACAAGATTCATAAGCAGGAAGACAATTTAGAGATTTTTTTTTTAAAGAAGAGGATCATAAAACTTTACCATTCTCTTAGAATTAAATGAACATAAGATTTCACTAAATGTAAGGAATAATAATAAAAAAAAGATGCCTCTGTTGTACTTTAGGGCTATTTAGGGAAGAGAGTAGAAGAGAGAAACTAAGAAACAGGGTACAGAGGGGAAAATGGTCTGAGAAAGATGCAAATAATTCACAAGGGTGCAGGAAATGACCGAGAAGAAGTCTCAGAGATGCAGACAAATGAGGCCTTTCTAAGGAAAGAGTGTCCAAGACTGACTGTCAGACAGCAGGGTGACCAGAGGGAACGATGGTCTCTTGTTAAAGACCCAGGTGCAGAGAGAGCTGGCAGGCTCTCGGGATACTTCTGTGAGGAAGGGTAAGGCCATGTTGCATATTCGCAACCCCAGGCATAACTGCAGTCACAGTGATAAACATTGGACAGCACGTTTCCTCCTCATTTGTGGCAAGCTTTGAGGGCAGAATCATCACCTCCGCATTACAGATCAGAAAAGGGAGCTGCAGGCGTGTTAAATGCGTGGTTCGTGTGTGGCTCTCAAAATCCCTCATGTTTTCCGTCTGCCCCTCTTCTCACCCCTTTACACACACCAATGCCTTTGGCATGGGCTGAAGGCCAGAGTCATATCTAAATCAGAGGTTCGCCATATAATTCTTGCTCTGCTTTTTAAGAAAAAATCGTCAATTTACACCCATTTATTATGTCATAAAACAGGCTAAATCATTCCGTCAGAAATAAAGCGACATTGACTGTCTTCCCTGGCCAACCTGCGAGGCGGGTGGGCAGTCTGTTGGCCACCAGGGCAATCACAGGACTCATTGTTGTGTTGTTCTCTGTTACCTGGCTCTGCAAACCTCAGATCCTGGAATTCACAAATGAATGCCTCGTGCATGCCCTTTCCCCTGTGCCCTAAATGACTGGCTCCAAGGAGCTGCTGTTCAAGTGAAAAACAAAACCACACAATGTGTGCCTCCCTCACCTGAAGCAATTGCTGAGGCCGCTGCTTCATCCTGGGGAGATGCTCTCTGGGCTTCTGTGGTTGGACCCCTTCCCGCCTTTGCTGCAAGACCACGTCCTGGCACATCAGGCAAGCAATTGAAATGGGTTTGCAACTTCCTTTCATGGGATTAAAAAACAAACTTGCATTGAAGTTGTGCCCGGAATGGCTTTTCCATGGCAGCAACAGGAGTGCTTTGCAAACTTGTTATAAATGGCCAGCATTGTTATTGCCAGACTCAGGAATAAGGCAATTTCCCGAACTGGATTGACGGAGAAGCGAGCAGGAGTTTGGCAATCTGTGGCCTGTGGCCAAATCCAGCCATGGCTTATTTTTTTTTAATTTTAATTTTTTAAAGATTTAAAAAAATTTTTTTGTTGTGGACCATTTTTAAAGTCTTTATTGAATTTTGTTACAATATTGTTTCTGTTTTCTGTTTTGGTTTTTTGGCCACGAGACATGTGGGATCTTAGCTCCTCGACCAGGGATCGAACCTGACCAGGGATCGAACCTGACCAGGGATCGAACCCACACCCCCTGCATTGGAAGATGGAGTCTTAACCACCGGACCACCAGGGAAGTCCCATGGCTTATTTTTAAAGTTTTCTTGGAACACAGCTGTGGCCATCATTTACATACTGCTTACCGATGCTGCTTTTGTGTTAGGATGACATAGTTGGAGTTGCTGCAGAGACCAAGTGGCCCAGAAGCCGAAAATATTTACTGTCTGGCTCTTCACGGAAAAAGTGTGCTGATGCCTGTTCAGGAGCCCCAATAATGGGACCTCTGGGCCTTTCTTTAACTACAGTTTAATGTGTGGTCAACATCCACACTGTTTCTGCATCTGCTCCCAACAGCGCTGGGCACTGCTGCTGGGCGAGTTGTTTGAAGGTACAGCTTCCTCCATGTTCCCCGGGCGGCAGCCTGCTGGGCTGTGGTGTCCCTTGCCTCTCCGAGCAGAGGGGCTTTTAGATGCAGGTTCTCTGCACTCACGGGCTCTCCCCAGCCTTGCAGCTCCCTCAGCCCTCACACGGGCTCCGGGCTGAGGCACGGCAGGCTCCCCAGGGTCTTTTTCAGCTCCAGCTTCCTTGACCCAGGCCTCCCATCAGCCGTGGCTCTGCTGCTCGTTACATCTGAGGCATCACACACAGGCACCCTTCTCTGTGGTTCTGCCAGCACGCCCCTACGGAAGCCTCGTTTCTCACCAGCTCTGCTGAAGTAGTTGCCTGGGCAGTTTCTCCTCCCTCCACATGCGCCACACCTGCCAGGATAGTGTTACTGCAGGATGGCTCCCCAAGGACCTCCAAATCAACCCTCAACCTAGTCTTTAAGGCCGATTTACCTCCTCATGGAGCTCTGAGGCCAAAAAGGTCTTCCTCCCTTTTCCCAGGGATGGTCTGAATTTTCCCTTTGCCGTTCCTCCCACCTCCCACTGGTTAGAATGGCCATCATCAAAAAATCCACAAACAATAAATGCTGGAGAGGGTGTGGAGAAAAGGGATCCCTCCTGCGCTGTTGGTGGGAATGTAAATTGATACAGCCACTATGGAGAACTGTATGGAGGTTCCTTAAAAAACTAAAAATAGAACTACCATACGACCCAGCAATCCCACTCCTGGCAATATATCCAGAGAAAAACATGGTCTGAAAGCATACATGCACCCCAGTGTTCACTGCAGCACTGTTTACAATAGCCAAGACATGGAAGCAACCTAAATGTCCATCAACAGAGGAATGGATAAAGAAGACGTGGTACATACACGCAATGGAATATCACTCAGCCATAAAAAAGAATGAAATAATGCCATTTGCAGCAACATGGATGGATCTAGAGATTGTCATACTGAGTGAAGTCAGACAGAAAGAAATACCGTATGATATCACTTATATGTGGAACCTAAAAAGAAATGATACAAATGAACTTATTTACCAAACAGAAACAGACTCACAGACTTAGAGAACCAACTTATGGTTACCCGGAAGGGTGGGGAGGGGAAGGGTGGAGGGAAGGGATAGTTAGGGAGTTTGGGATTGACATGTACACACTGCTGTATTTAAAGAGGATAACCAACAAGGACCTACTGTGTAGCACAGGGAACTCTGCTCAATGTTATGTGGCAGCCTAGATGGGAGGGCAGTTTTGGGGGAGAATGGATATATGTTTGTGTACGGCTGAGTCACTTTGCTGTGCACCTGAAAGTGTCAGAACATTGATAATGGCTATATTCCAATATAAAATGTTTTAAAAAAAAGTATTGTGGTCCCACCCCCACTGCCCATCTATTAAGATCTGGTTCATCCTCGGTGCATCCCAGATCGATTTTCCTCCCCCTGCAGCCAAAGGTGTGTTCTCATTCCCTTGAGCCCCCTGCCACTTTACTGCATGACCCTGCATAGTAGGCTGTGCTGTTAGGACCCTATCTTTCTGCTCTCCCCAGGTTGTGAACCCCCACAGGGCAGGGATTCTCTCAGCCGTAGTTATATTCCTTGCACCTCCCTCCAAGCAGGCTCTGTGTGGCATTGAATTGGAAGTCACACAGAGCATGCACGCCAGGGATGAGGGCAGCTCTTTTAAGTGTACCTACTGTGCGCCAGCTGCTGAATCATGACCTCCTGATGCATGTATTGTTAGCCTCACCACACAGGTGCAGAAACAGCTCAGAAAGATTGACGTGGCCAAGCGCTCTCAAAGCCAGATTTGAACTTGAGGCTCCGGTGCTCCAGCGCCACGTGGATAGGACCAGGGTGCAGTGATGTAACTACCCCTGCACACTCAGCCCCTGTGCAGGGGCTACAGCAGGAGTCTCTGCACACACACGCCTCTGCCTGCCTGTGTATTAGAATCACCTGGGAGCTTGGGACATACTCAAGCCCGGGCCCAGCTCTCACACATGATATCACAGTCCTGGTGGTGGTGGGCTGGGCATGGGGGCGCGGTGCTGGTGTGTTTTTCCAGGTGATTCTAGTCCAGTTCTCTCCTCCCCCCCCCCC
>NW_020173946.1:1191480-1261945 GCF_003031525.2 Neophocaena asiaeorientalis asiaeorientalis
CCCCAGAGCCAGAATAAGAAAATAGACTGTGGGAGGGCTCATGAGGGCAATTCTGAGCTTCAGCTGCTGCTCCAAGAGGTTGGCTGCTTCTTCCGTGAGTCCCTGATAACCTTGGCCCTTTCAGAGGTGAGGAAAGGCCCATCTGTCCCTGGCCATGGTCTCTGGGTGCCTCCTGTCTCACAGCATTTCTGCCAGGATGTCCACAGGTCTCCCTTTTGGGTTGGGCCCCCATCTCGGCAGGTGACCAGGGTGTGCACCTCAGACTCCCTAAGAGGTGAGCCTCCCCCAGATGCCACCCAGCTTTCCCATAGGAGGAGAAGAGACTGGATGTGAATTGGAAATGAGGGAGTGCTTTTAATTGGCATCTAATTAAGAAAAAAAAAGCTCTTTAATCTTGAGGGGAGACAGGTTTGTCGAGGATGGAGAGCCCAGTGGTGCAGTGGTTCTCAAAGTCTGGTCCCCAGATCAGCAGCATCCACATGCATCCACATCACGTGTGGAAGCTTATTAGAAATGTAAATTCCCAGACACATCCCAGATGCACTGAATCAGAGACTCTGAGGTTGGGGGTCCAGCAGCCCGATACCCTCCAGGTGATTTTGCTGCCAGTGAAGGTTGAGAACCAGAGCTCTCGATTGATGGTTGAGTGTGTGTAGACACCTGAAACGTCAGTGGTGTTCACCCCTCCCCAACTCTGGGCACCAGAGACCACTGGGGGGTTTTATAAACCCCCCCCCACTCCCCACTAGGGGGTTTTATAAAACCTTGGACTCCTGGGCCTCATCTCAGGGTTTGGGAATGAATATATATATATTTTTATGCGGTACGCGGGCCTCTCACTGTTGTGGCCTCTCCCGTTGAGGAGCACAGGCTCCAGACGCGCAGGCTCAGCGGCCATAGCTCACGGGCCCAGCCGCTCCGCGGCATGTGGGATCTTCCCGGACCGGGGCACGAACCCGCGTCCCCTGCATCGGCAGGCGGACTCTGAACCACTGCGCCACCAGGGAAGCCCGAATCTATATTTTTAACAAGTGATCCAGGAGATTCTGAAATGCAGGCGAGTTTTTTTGTTTTGTTTTGTTTTTGAATTGTGGTAGCAGAAACCTGATAAATATTGCATTCTTTTAATAATAACTTTGTATCTACTTGGTTCAAGGTGAGGACAGTTCCTCTCTTCTTTTCCTCCTGGAGTTGTGGCTCTTTTGTGTCTAATTATCAAGACGTTTCCATCAGTCCTGTTACCCGTTAAGTACAGACAGCCGTTGCCGTTAGCGGGCATCTTCCTCATAGCTGGAATGTTCATTGCCACTTAAAAGCCACAAGTGGGTTTATGGCCTCATGCCTATTTAATTAGTCCAGCTTCTCCAAATTGGGTTTTAAGTGAGTGAAGACATTAGCCTCTGACCTAATTGATCCACAAAGCATCTTTTCAGAATGTTTGTGTAGCTTAACTCTGGATCCAGAGAGGTGTCCCTGAGGCTTTCAACAGGCCACGGGGTCAAGGAGGTAAGGACCCTTGTGGGTCGCTCTGCAAAGAGCAGGTTTGATTCAGGACAAGAATGGCTGGCATAGGCCCCTGCCCTTTCTAGAAGAGTGGACTCTTTTTGTGTTGCCCACAACTGCCTCTCTCCTCACCATCCTTATGTCATCATAAATGTCCACACCTGTGTGATATTTTATGACAGGGCACACCTGCTGGAACAGAGAGGTTGTCATGTTTCAGATCTGCCTAGTACGGATGTCCTGAAGCCTTGTGACAAGTGAAATACGCCTTCTGCTCCATTTCTGCCCACCCTTCCTCCCACCGCCATTGCCCTTTTACTCCCGAGGTGGAGGTCACCAGGCTGCAGACCTGCCAGCCTGCTCGAGGTGACTCTGGCGAACCCAGGGGACCCTGCCCACATGCGTCCACTTCTGCATCTGGCTTCTTTTAGGCATCTCTCAAGTCCCGTCATCAAGGCCTGAATGAACCCCTCAGGCCCCCTGCCACCTCTCAGGCAGTCAGGCTGTCTGCCTTTGTTCTTCCACATGGCATTACCTGTTATATGCCTCTGTTAGAGCATTTATTCCATCGAGCTTGTTTGTGTTACGAAGGAAAGAAGGGACTAAATGAAACCTTTGTTTTCACTTGCCCAGACCTTTCAGAAGGATCTCTGGGAGCGTTTGAAAGCCATTTTAATGAGACCAGGACTCGCTAAACTTCTTTTCTCGACAATGGCCAGTACTTGGTGCTTGAAAAATAATTAACTAGGGCTGCATGAGTTGTGAGCTGGCCTTGACTTGGTTAGAAGCACAATGGAAACAGGAATCAGAATCGGAATGCCGGCGATCGAGGGCAACACAGACGTCCTATCCTTGGTCATGAACAGGGACCTGCACCAGTGTTGAGTAGCGCCCTGCAGAGCCCAGTGCTGACGGAAAGGCTGCAGTCGTTTGTATTGTTGTGTTAGCGCTGTGCTAACCCACATAGAATCACCCGGGCGAGCTTTAACAACATCCCAGCACCCAGGTTGCTCTGGTTTAGAAACTCACGGAGGGACCAGGCATCTGAAATTTTTAATGCTTTCCCAAGTGCATCCAATCTGAAGGTAGCATTGAAAACCCCTGGGTTAGAGGAGTCTGTTTAAATGTGTGGGGTTGAAATGAGGCTACAGGAATTACTGGGCTAGTGTCTTTTTCTATAATAAAGGTAAATAGAATAGAGGCATGCTCAGGTGTGTGTGTGTGTATGTGGACATTGCAGAGAGGCTGTGGATGCAGGGATGCTGACACCAGTGCCCATACTTATACATTTGGAGGAAGGCTAGATCCACTGACTCTTCTTCCTTACCTTCCTTGGCAGCACATGCCCAGTCACTCAGGAGAGGCAGCCAAATCTCCCCAAAGATATAATGCTGCCTCTATGACGCTTCTCAGATTTTCCTGTTCATTTCCATTGCCACGGTACTGACCTTTTCTTCTCCCTTTTCTCAATAATAGTCCAGCCTTTTTCTCTGCTGGCATTCGCTCCTGCATTCTTCCACTCCATCCATTCTCCACACTCGGACCATACCTGAGTCACTCTCATGTTTTTAGAGCCTTTGCTGTTCCCCATCATGATGGCCCCAGGCTTTCTGACCCCAGAGCTTCGGTTCTGCACCCCTCAGCTTCCCCACCTCTCTCGATGCTCTCTGGCCATGTAGGGAAAGGCTGCTCTGTGCTAACAGACTTTTCATACATTATGTCGAATCTTCGCATCCATCCTGCCGGGTAGGCATGACTATTCCTATTTCACGGAAATCAGGGCTTGAAGAGGTTAAGTTAACTTGACCAAAGTCACAGAGCTAATTAAGGAAATAATAGGTGTGCGGTTCAAACCAGTTGCTGCTCCCTCCAGGCTCTGCATTCTCTCCACCACACTGCAGGGGACTGTCTGATTCCTTTAGGGTGGCCTCTGTAGCTTCTTATAGTCTGTTGCCAACCTATCTTTTCACTACGTGCGTTCCATTCCATCATGAAATCATGCCACCCAGCGTTTGCTCGCCCTGTTCCTTTTGCCTGGAGTGTTCTTCCCTGCCCAACTAGGACTCCTACGACAGGGACTCCTGTCTTGCTGATAATACCCGGCGTGGAACCTGCAAAAAGCAGGACAGGGAGGCCATTTGCATTTTCTCTCCACCTCAAGGAGCCTTAAAATGATGCATCTCCTCTTGACCCTCCTACTGTGATTTTGCATCGTGAATGTCACATGTAACCAACATACATGTCTACCTTTCTGCTAGGTGGCATCTTTGAGGCCAGGTGTCATCCCTTCCTCCTGTTTCTGTCTTTTGTGTCCAGGGCATTGTGAAGCCAACAGCAGATGTTCAGTAGATATTTGTTAAACAGGTGAAGGGCAGACAAGGATGCAAAGGTGGGGAAAGTCATCAAACTATACCACCTGAGGGACCTCGGTGGGGCTAGAGTGCACAGAACAGTCAGGGATTCAGGGATGTCTTTACCTCTAGGGAAATGTCCACTGTTTGGAAATTTCCAGAAGGAAGCGAAGAGCTAATGATTATCCTAATGAGCTAATCTAGCTTGTCCATTTTGCTCCCCTCCCAGGTTTTTGTTTCCTTGTGTTTTTATTTTATTCAATATGCTTTGCTAATAACCTCCTGGTAAAAAGCCTGTGGACCCTATGTCCTCCAGCATGGACTTCATAAATAAGATGTAGTTGGGAGAGAGCCTGTGAAAGCTGTGGACTTCAGGACTTTCACAGGACTCATGAGCCTTAAATGGTGGCGGCCGTGGGGATGCAGAGGTTGTTCTTATGCGGTGAGGCAGAATCTTTCAGAATGGAAACAGATGCCAAGGAAAACTTCTTCCCCGATGGAAGTTAATTCTTTAACCATTAAATTGGGGTTATCATACTAAGTAAACGGTTTTTGGACTCTTAAGGTTTAAATCACTTGGCACAGCTGGTAAAAACAAAACAAAACAAAACAAAAAACTGCGAGGCGGGAGGATCCGGGATGGGCAGGTGCGCTGCGTGATGGGAAGGGGTCCTCCCGGGTGGTTTCCATCAGCACTGGCGTTGAGATTGCATTTTGCACCCCACAGGTGAGCGTCCTTACCACCCTGGAGCGGAGGTTCAACCTCCAGAGCGCCGACGTGGGCGTGATCGCCAGCAGCTTCGAGATCGGGAACCTGGCGCTCATCCTCTTCGTGAGCTACTTCGGGGCGCGCGGGCACAGGCCACGCCTCATCGGCTGCGGAGGCATCGTCATGGCCCTGGGAGCGTTGCTGTCGGCGCTGCCTGAGTTCCTGACCCACCAGTACAAGTACGAGGCGGGCGAGATCCGCTGGGGTGCCGAGGGCCGCGATGTCTGCGCCGCCAACGGCTCTGGCGGGGACCAGGGGCCCGACCCGGACCTCATCTGCCGTAGCCGGACCGCCACGAACATGATGTACTTGCTGCTTATTGGGGCCCAGGTGCTCCTGGGCATCGGTGCTACCCCCGTGCAGCCCCTGGGCGTCTCCTACATCGACGACCACGTGCGGAGGAAGGACTCCTCGCTCTACATAGGTAAGGAGTTGCCCCACAGCCAGGGGTGCTGTTCCCTTTTGGTTGATTCTGTGTCAGTAAACAGGGCATGTTAACAGAAGAAGGAAACGTGGGCCCCTGAAGTTTTAATTTTCCCGGAGAACTGGTTCTCAGACTTGGCTACACATCTCGGGTGTTTTGGAAAATGCTGATGTCTGAGTTGCACCTCCAGAAATTACGGGGTAGTTGGTCTGGGGTGCATCCTGGGCTCGTAGTTTTTAAAAAGCTCCCCAGGTGATTCCAACGTGCAGTAGAATTTGACCTCTGCTGTGCTAGAGCGTCGATAAACCTTGAGTGGGAAGCCACGGTCAGAGGGAGTTTTATGTTTATTTATCTGCCTTTTTGTGTGTGTTTGGACTTTGGGCTATTCGGCATTAGCCACCGAGGGATCTACACATTGGAAACCCTGTTTTTAATCATCAAAATGATCTCCTGGTCCTTGTCCTGTTGAAGCTCAAAGAGAAAGGGGATTGCATGCCCAGCATTTGGTATTATTCAAAGTTGGTAACTTTCTGTAATTTTTTTTTTTCTGTCACGGGGTATGCACTGGAACTGCATATTTGGGAAGAAATAAGGTACATGTGAACTTTGAAAAAATGTTTTATGCTGCAATGATTTCTGCTATTTTGCACTGGGAGGATGGAAGCCATTTGCAGGTGTTGGGTTAAGAAACATCCAAGTGGTGAATTACCCTTACAGCAATCGTGGCTCCTTAGTCGCTGCTTCTAGGCACTGCTGCGTGGTCATTTGTCGGGTGAGGGCTGGCCTGCCGAGCAGCTCCATTTCTTGTTTACCAGGTTTAATTTTGCAGTTGGATTGTATGACATGACCCCAGTCACTGGGTGCTAAGCTCTGAAAAAATTATATCCACCCACGGAAGCTTTGTGCTTCCCAAAAGCTGTGTGCCTTGGAGTATAAAGTTAATTATAATATGAAGTTTAGGTTAAAATAGAATTTGATAAGAATTTGTCAAAAAGCTTCCTATCTGCCAAGTTTCCACCATACACTGCCCAAGCTTTCTGAGACAGGAGGGTTCAGAGCAGCTACACACCTGAATGCTAATTCTGTTCTGTGACTTTGTGTCCCAACTGTGGCGTAGATGATTTTGTTGAATAAGTATGTCGTATGTCTCGGCCCTCTGGGAACAGGCTCTAGGAAAGAAAGGTGGAGAATATGTATCTCCCCATCCAAGGGATGAAGCACCTGTGGACCTACCTATGGAACACAAAGTAGAAGAGAAGATTGCTCCGGCTTCTCCCTGTGGTTAGGGGTTTCCGTAATTGTGTGAAGGTGGGCACAGTGGGGAGAGGGGTCTAAGGAAATCATTTACATTTTGATGCTTTTAAGGCTTCAATGAAAGCCCCTCCTCGTGAGTCTGTTGCAGACCAGGACATGGGCCACATCATGTAGCCAAAACAGTCTCCGCGGGTCCATCTGGGCCATTGGTCTCTGACCTGACCGATATCACTCTAGGACCCTAGGATAGATATTTTTTGGTAGCAGTAACAGCAAGTAGATAAATCAGGGCACATGGAAGGAAATGGGGAGTGAAGAGCTGAGTTCTTGTCTCTGATGAGGAAATCAAGTAGAAAAGCGTCTCTGCAGAACGCCTCCTGAAATCACACCAGTGGTGAATCACCTCAGCTTGGGGGCCCCTGCCTGGAGCATCAGGCTCAGAGCCCTCTTCCAGAAGTCCGCCCTGATGAGTTAGGCTGTGGTATTTCCTGGCACTGGATGAGGCCTGGGCTGTCGGTTCAAAGCTTTAGGATGTGGACTCATTTTGGTTTTGTGGGAGGTGGAGGCTTGGGCCACAGGGCTGACCATACCAGGCACAGGCCCTTCTCTCTTTCTGAGACCTTGTTTCTGGGATTTACGGTGAGTCTTTGGTAGGAGGCAAGTCTCAACCAAATTTCTAATTGGGCATCCTTTTCCTCTATGATAGTTCAACATTCACAGAGTTGGGAGTGTCTTTTTGTGTGGTGTGTGGGCATCTTGGTGGCATCTGGCCAAATTCCAAAACATGACAGTACAGGACTGTGGAGATGGCCTTCCTGAGTGCTTCTGAACTTGTTTCCTGCGTCTGTGTTTACGGGGAGCAACAGAGAGCAAGCTTTCTGCACAGATCGGCCTCGGTAGGTGGCCTTTTATTCCATGCATGGTTTGAATTCTCCAGGAACAATTTAAAAAGACCATGCATATGCAGAGCATAACTGGTTCAGTCATTTATTGTACAGGTCATAAAAAGTGTTTGTGATTATGAGACTGTTTTAGCATTTATCTCCTCTAATAGGGAGCTAGTTTCTGAAGCCACTTAATTTGGCTTCGGGAAGTATTTGGGGGAGCCTGCTGAATGGGGTTGGTATGACTTATGACCTCTTAACTCCCTGCAAGAGAAAGACAGTCTGAAGGGACTGGTGCTGGGACTGTGGGTGTTGCTGGTATCCATTGGGGTGGAGTAGCATGTGTGCCCCTTGGTTCCAGCTCTTGCAGAGCTGGTAAGAGAGAGAGGCCCATAGCTAGCCATCTGATCATAGGCCTGACATGTGAGTGTAAACTGGAGATTGAAAGGTTTCTAAATCTTGCACGTGTGAAGCACAGGTTGTTCACAGCTGCTGCTTTCCTGTGGGTGTAAGCAGGGAAGGGGATGATAACCATGCAACGCCCTGGCCACAGGCCACTGGTGACAAGCCCTACCCCTGGGTCACCAGCTGGGTGCCTTCGGCACAACTATGGCCATGTCCTAGACCCCCTACAGCTAGAGGGAAAGGGAAGCATTCCATATTAAATCAAGCTGGTATTTTCCACCCAAGTGACTCTTTGCTTCAGCCTCTTGTGGCTGAGTCACTGCCAAACTCCTGGATTCCTTGATGGTCATTCACAAGGGGCTTCTCCTGCTGGCACTGTTCTTTGGCCATTCCTGCCCAGCCTGGGGAGGGAGCCAGGGGAGCTCATTACCAGGGGACAAAACTCACGCGGCTCTGCTGGCAGGCTTTTCAGGACCACACAATGTGGAGCCAAGCCTCACAGCGTGGCTGGCCGGTGACCCGTGGGTGGCACGTGCCGTGCCTTCTTCCCAGAGAGACTGATGGAGCAGAGTGGCAGTGGGAACCGTTTGATATGGTGGCATGAGTGGGGTCCACCAATCGACCCTCTGGGAATTACTCGTGCTGTCAATCCGTGTTGTGACTTTCCATGAGCTCAGTTTTCTTAGCTGCCCTGTTTCTCCGAGTTCAAAGCACAGCCCGTTGTATTGTAGGCAAGAGTAAGTAGGCTAATGTAATGGACTCGCTGGGTCCTTTGCTATGGCAGTTGGTTGGTGCCTTGTTTTATCTTTTTTTTTTTTTTCCTTTGGGGAGGAAAAAGCTCCAAATGAGAGTGGTAAGGATTTTTTTAAAAAAATAACTTTATTTCTAGTTAAAAAGTATTACATGTTCACTGTTGACAACTTTGGAAGTATAGGAAAAGGATCATTGAAGAATAATTACCCTTAGCTTTATGCTTATGTAAAATCCTTTTTTCTGCATCGGTATGCTTTTCTACACACACAAAAAATGTGTTTATAATAAATAATGTTTTGCTACTGTGTTCCTCTCTTAATATTTCATGAACATTTCCCCATGTCACTAAATATTCTTTCGGTAATATTCTTTCTGCATATGAATATTCCCTTGTGGATCTGTACTGTAATATTTAATGCCCTCTATCATTGGACATGGGTTTGTTTTTCCTATTTTACTGTTATAAACGCAGCAGACAGGTGATCTGTGCTTCTGAAAGGTTAAGTAACTTGTCTAAGATAATGAATGGGGCTGAGCCCTGGGTATGAGAGTGATGTTTTTTCCAGGTACATCTGGGATCTGTGACAAGGCTGGGGTGGGTGGGGCTGGGTGCAAAGGGCTGGTGGATACTCCAGGGGGTCAGGTGCAAGTAGGGGCATTCTGCAAGACAGCCTGAATTCTTTGGGAAATAGATATCAGAGGAGTCAGGAAGGTGAGAAGAGAGCCGTGTGTCTCAAATCCAAGGGGAGAGGTGCGATGGGAATGGAGAATGGGTGTGAAGGCAGAATAGAGAGTTGGGAGGAGAAAGAAGGGGGGGCCTGGCTAACAGTTCACGTCAGGGTTCTGGAAGGAGGTTGTGCCCCTGTTTCATGGTGCTTTAAGTAGAGATCAGCACAGATCAGAGCTGGTGGATTCCGTGTTCTGCTCACCTTTCACCAGAACTGAGGACAACATACCCTCACTTCGCTGTTCCTATCATGTGGAATCATGATAGCCATTAGGAAATTGCCCTTATGTTGTGTTGGAAATCTGTCTTCCTACAACTTTCCACACACTGTCTCTGGTTCTGCCCTCAGGGTCCACTTTGAGAAACTGTGATACCCTCTTCCACATTTGGTAACTCCACAGCTGGCTGAGCACCAGCCTCTCATGGGCAGGGAAGGTCACCTAAAATTTGACTCTTATGTGCTGGGACCTCCGTTCCTTACTTGATGCAGTTTCCTGCCACACAGCCACCGTTTCCCTCTTTACGAGGGATGCTAAGGCTGGAGGGCTTGTTACTAGGGCACAAAAACAGGTGAATGGGGCATGCAGGATTTGGGTACTGTATTGCTTTGCTAGGGCTACCATAACATAACACCACAGACTGAGTGACTTAAACAATGGAAATTTATTTTCTCACAGTTATGGAGGCTGGAAAGCCAAGATCAAGGTATCAGAGTTGGCTTCCTCTGAGGCCTCTTTCCTTGGCTTGCAGATGGTGCCTTCTCCTCCTGTGTCTTCACATGGGCTTCCTTCTGTGTGCACGTATCGCTGGTGTCTCTTTGTGTGTCCTAATTTCCTCCTCTTATAAGGACACCAGTCAGATTGGATTAGGGTCCACCCATATGATCTTATTTAACCTCAACTACCTCTTTACGGCTCTATTTTCAAATAAGTCACATGCTGAGGTACTGGGAGTTAGGGCTTATATATATGACTTTGGGGGGGGGACATGATTCAGCCCATAACAGGTACCAAGAGGACCAGTACCAAACAAGCTGAGACTCCTGCCTCTTTTGTCCTAACTTTTCAATAAGGAACTTCATTGTCATGTTTGTTTTTTTTCCAAAGTACTCAAGGAATTATTTGAGGATGTAGTTTTTTACAATGTTTTATTTTGGCACAATTGTAGAATCACAAGTTGTTGCAAAATACAGGGAAGTTCCCTGTACCCCTCATCCATTTTCCCCCAATGGTAACATCTTGCATCACTGTAATACAGGATCAAAACCGGGCAGTGAGGCTTCCCTGGTGGCACAGTGGTTAAGAATCCGCCTGCCAATGCAGGGGACACGGGTTCAAGCCCTGGTCCAGGAAGATCCCACATGCCGTGGAGCAACTAAGCCCATGCACCACAGCTACTGAGCCTGTGCTCTAGAGCCCACGAGCCACAACTACTGAAGCCCGCGTGCCTACAGCCCGCGCTCTGCAATAAGAGAAGCCACCACAATGAGAAGTCCGTGCCCCACAACAAAGAGTAGCCCCCGCTAGCCCTAACTAGAGAAAGCCTGCGTGAAGCAACAAAGACCCAATGCAGCCACAAATAAAAAAATAAATTAATTAAAACCAAAAAAGAGACAACAAAAAACGGGCAGTGGACTTGGGTACAATTCATGGGGTTTATTCAGATTTTATCCGTTTTATGTGCACTCATTTGTGTGTTTCTGTGTGTGTATAGTTCTGTGCAGTTTTATTACATGTGGATGATGATGTTTTAAAAACGCAGAATGGGATCAAGGTGAAAGCAGATTGTGTTGAGTCATGTGAGTGTCTGGCAGACAGATATACGTGTGATACCAACACACACGTGCATACACACACACGGGAAGATATGGAGACAGAGAGGAGACTGTAGGTAGAGCAGGGGCCAACTAGAAGAAGGGGATTCTTGGAGGAGGGCTTCTGCCTTCCCCAGAATGGAATCCTCGCAGGGTACCCAAATACACAGAGCAATTCCTCCGAGTCGGGAGGCACATACGTTAGACATGAACGTGTCACACTTTTCTTTATCACTTGTGTTGAAACCCAGTGGAGACCTCCACATTCCGGTCAGTGATGCAAAGAGAATTATTCTCAGATTTCATCTGCCAAATGTTTGTTTAGCACAAAGGTCACTAATACCAGGCAGCAACCAAACAGAACTAAATTTCTCTTCAGAGCCCTGGGAGCCCAGAGTTATTTTGTTTCTGATGAGTTTTTATTTTAACTTGACATTGGGGAAAAATGTGTTTTAACTCTCCAAAGAGTGTGGGTCGGGTATGGATCAAATACACCATGACTGCAGTTCATCTGAAAAAATAATTAAACAGCCATCCCTCCTGGGAGCAAGCACAGCTCATTACATTCTTGCAACTCCATTGATATTGAAGTTTCCCTTGTTAATTTCTTTCTTTTTTTTTTTTTTTTTTGTAAATAAATGAGGCTGTAAAACGTCAATTTGTTTTGTCTGGGTTCCAGTCCCTCTCCCCAGCAGCTGGTCACATGCCATTTTCAGTGTGTTTTAGCAACTTGCTAGGAGACATGCATGTGGCTCTTATCTGGCACTTCCATATTGCCTGGGCTGGTGGATGTTTCTTATTCATTTTCAGCCGCTCATAATTCATGCCCCTTGATTCATGGAATCACTGCTGTGCTCACTGCCTCGGTGACCTTGGGCAAGACTCTGAGCTTGGGCTGTGGAGTCTGACAGTCTTGAGATTCAAATCCTAGCTCCTCCACAGACCTGCCCACCAGGATTTCGGACACGTTTTCAGTTGACCTGAGCCTGTTTCCTTATCAGTAAAATGAGCCTGGAATCTACCAAGCGAGGCTTCGCTGGGACATTAGGTATCACGTTGTGGTGGGGGTCAATAAACGCAGTCCTGTTCATCTTTGTGGTTGCATCAACTCCATTTCCAAATGTAGAAATGGAGGCAGGAATAAGCGATTGACTTAGTTAAATACATGGGCAGGTCTTTTGACAAGAGTGGTTGGATCTTGATTTTCAGCCTGTGATGCAATCCATCCAGTAGATCTGAGAAGAGCAACCTCTTCCATCTTGAATTAGATCAGCAGGGCTCTTACTTGCCTGCACACCCCTTCCTGCGGCTCATCTCAAAGTACAGAAAGTGCTAGAGCTGTCCCAAGCAGCCGGCGATCTGGTTTGTATTAAGTCGGGGGCACCCCGCGGTATGGCCATTGCCCCAGTGGGATATATTTATTGGCTTTCTGGGTTCCAGCACATTGCTTCTTAATTTGCTTTAGTTCAGTTTTTGAAAGAATGTATTCTCGTTTTAGTCAAATTGGGAAAAAAAAAACAGAATAAGAAAACATAAATAATTTGTAAGCAGATACCTATAGAAAATTATTGTCAATGTTTAAGTCTATTTCATTCCAGCCTTTTTTGTTTGTATTTACTTTCACCTAGTTAAGACCATACTCTAGGTAAACCTGCTTTTTATCAATGATAAACCTTTCTGTGTATCATAAACAGTAAACATCACTTTAGATGACTGCATACTATTTTGTCAATCTAGAAAATCTGGAATGAGTTCATTGGACATTTAGGGGATGGAGATGTTTGTGACTGTAGAGCCTCATCCACATTTACTAAAGCTCACGTTAGTGTGGATAGATTCAGTGGGAGCTGGAAACCAGCCTGTTGGCTTTGCTGTGGCTTTTTCCAGAAGATGAATGAAGGGCGTCATGAAAAGAGGCTTTGGGCCGGGCTGTGAGCCTTGGTGCCCTCGTTTTGCTGCCCTCTCCCACATCTGCTCAGGGTAGCAATCCTAAGTCCTGCCAGGGCTCAGCTAGCAAATGAGGAAAGCAGGCTTTGTGGAGGCTGGGAAACCAAAGGGCCTTGCCGTGTCCTCAGCCATTGTTGCCCTGTGGGAACTCAAAGTCAGTCTTGCCAGATCTTCTGATTTTTAAGAGAGACTGGAAATGCCTATTTTTCAAGTGGAGTGAATTGCCTTCTCCTTGCAATTGTCTCCTAAACCCTCCGTGGCTCAACGATCACAGAAGCCAGCTTGAGCACATCAGTGCCTTGCTCTTTGCAGTTCTTTGCTCCAGACCATCAATTTCAGATGGCATTCGCCTTTTGAGTAGCAAATAAATAAGAAAGGAAAAAAGGAGGGAAGGAAAACAGTTGCACATCATGAATGCCACAACCAGGATAAGTAGTGTTATCTGCTGTGATTCTGAATGATACGCATTTGCTTGGGGAAGGGGGTAGGGCGCTTTCCCAAACTCAGGACACAGTGGCAGAAATGAGTGGAGGACCACTGCTGAGCCGGCCTCCCAGTGTGCTGTCCTGGCTGAGGCTTTGCTCCTGCCTCATAAGAATGGGGACTGCAGTATGGAATAGAAAGGAAACCATTTCTCCCAGCTAAGCATGGGGGGCAGAGGAAGAAGGATCCTCCTGAGGGTTCCCTGAAGGGAGCATGGCAATGCAGAAACTGATACCATTTGGAGCTGATTGAGGCCTGTGGGTGTTTACTGTGTGTGAGAGAGCATCTTTGCTCAGGGATTTTAGAACACAGCATCGTAATGTGTGATAGGAAGAAAGACCAGAGGCCCAGGCTGACCTAGAGAAGATTCGTGGGGAAGGTGAAAAGGCATGTGAGGGAATTTTCCTTCCATAAGCTCCTCTGAGTCTACTGTTCGTTACTTCTTTACTACCAGTCCTTTACTGCACCTGACTAGTGAAAGCACAGCCATTCTATTTTTCTTTTCAACTGTAACGCAAGTATTATGCTTAAATGAAAGATTTTGAGGTATTTTCCTGAATAGCATGCAACCTTTTTTCTTCAGTTATTTCTAAACTATTTATTTCTCCTTTCTTACAATAGTATTGGCTTTACTTCCTTTTTTCCTTTCACCCACAAGAAGCTTTCTGTGAGAGCGGACACCATGAAGGGCTTGGTTTCTGTAGAGGATTGTGACTTGCTATTGTTAGATTAGGGATTACTATAGGTGAATGTCCTTCCTCTTCAGTGGGAAGTGAGTTCTTCATTGCTAGAGAATTCTTTAGTGTTAAAATGCCTCACGTAAGAGTCTTTTTTGTGGATGTTTGCTTTTGTCTGCCCAGAACCTCATTGTTTTCATTGGGAAACTGCCTCTCCCCATCCCAGGTGGTTCTTGTGGGCTGCAGAGATGATCACGTGGTCCAGGCATGGCCAGTCATGACACAGAGAAAGGCTGTGGTCTGCAATGAATGGCCCAAGGAGTGAGACAACCAGAGTCCGCCATGAGGTTTGAAAACTGGACTGGAGGGCTGGGGCAGGGAGAGAGAGATCACTTTCTCTTCTAGGACTGCTAGCTCTAACACCTCTGAATGCCCACAGATTCCGGTGTCCATCTTTGTTTTCACATGCAATAAACTTGATCTAGGAATGAAGACAGCAAAGGAAAGTAGACCAGGGGGAAAGAGGGCAAGAGGGCTCCCTGGATCCAGCTATGCCTGAAGCTTGCATCCCAATTAGCATTCCCCTTAGAATCCCCTTGAGCACATAAATTATCCTTTCCAGCATTTGCAGTCGAATGCTGTGGATTAGGATCCTGCCTGATGAGGCTTAAATGTCCGGTCATGTCATGTCAGAGTTGGACTGGATTGCTTTCCTCTTGAGCTTCGACCTGGCGCCTTCCAACAAGGATGAGTGTTTCTGTCCGCATGTAAGGCAGGTGTCCAATGGTCAAAACACTAGCTTGTTCATAATATCAAGGTATTCTAAAGGACTAATCAACTCATGGCCCTATATAGCCAATGAAAGGATTAGGTCTAAAGTTCTGGTTTAGTTCTTCATTTCTTTATTTCATAGACTTTTAAGATGACGGATAGGGACCCAGAGGCCAAAAGTAATGCCCCCTCCACTTTCTCCCTACCCATCCACTCACCCCCAAAAAACAAGTCAAAGTATTTAAAAATAAATAGGCTTTGTGCAGGAACAGTAAGTGTTTAGTAACAAATTTCTTATGTGGGCAAGAGAGTGTTGAGCATGTGAAACTTATTCAGTGGTGCTGTTTATTGAATGGAAAAAACATAACCAGCCCTGGCTTCTTTACATGGCTGCGCTCGCCAAAGCTACCTTTACTCCCTCAAACGGCTTCAGTGTCAGGAATGAATTAGCTAAATGAATATGTTCCAATCCCAGCTCGGCTTTCCCATTTCATTTTTGCCAAGCCGTGTATGTGTGGTGTATGTGTGGCGTGTGTGCATGCATGTGTTTATTTTTGCCCGCATACAGATAAAATCTGAAGATACTAAAGCATTAGGTGGCTCACGGACACTCATAAAAACTTTCTTTTATTGCTTTCTAATTTAAAAAATTTTTATTTTATATTCGAGTATAGTTGATTAACAACGTTGTGTTAGTTTCAGGTGTACAGCAGAGTGATTCAGTTATACATTTACATGTATCTATTCTTTTTCAAATGCATTTCCCATTTAGGTTATTACAGAGTATTGAGCAGAGTTCCGTGTGCTATACATAGGTCCCTGTTGGTTATCTATTTTAGACACTCATAGAAACTGAGGTGTAGTCTTGAGAGCTGGGCTTCGTGAATCTGCCTGGAGAATGTCAAGAGAAATTGAGGGCTTCTTAACTGGGCTACTTGAAGCTAAAGGTTTTTGGATGTGCTTTAGGGGGAGGGGTCCACAACCTTTTAAGGGTGTAATGGAGATGTATGTACACTCTTGTGGCGAAGCTTTCAGTGGATTCTCAGAGAGGTTCATGACCCCAAAAAGGTTAAAACCACTGAAAGTCCGTTTGTTGAGCAGACCCCGATGACAGGAGACTTGGGGTGAGATAAACCAAGATAGTCGAGGTGATACGCTGTACGGTGTGACAGATGGCATTTGGGGACTGGAACGTTGTTCACTGCTCAGCCCTCAACTTGCTCTGCTCCCTGGGGTGACACTGTACTTACAACAGGAAGCACTGGAGCATCGCTTAGGCAACTGTGGGTAAGAAGAAGTCAGAATGTGTTCCCAGTGGCACTGGAGACACCCTCTCAGCCCTTGTCCTCCTGTGCTGCTGCTGCCTCCACCCCACCCCCGAAAAAGTTCCTTGGTGGCTGAAATTTTCCATCCCTACTTTCAGCCTAACCGCGGGTGTTTTGGGTAATATTCAGCAAATTTTTTGTGCTGATTTGAACTGATGCACAGATAGGAAAATCAAAACCTTTTTTTTTTTGCTCTAAAAGCAAAAACATTTTAAAAATGCACTTGGATCATTAATAGAGTCTGAACTCTCAAAGTCAAAACTTTCCATGTGTTGTTACTAAGAAAAATTCTCTTGAGGCAATTAAAGGCAAAACAAACAAATAGGCAGAGAGTTGTGAGGGACCCCCAAAAATCACGTGAGAGTGCCGAATCGAAAAACAAATTTAAAAAGATACAAATGAATGTATTTACAAAACAGAAAGAGACTCACAATAGAAAACAAACTGGTTACGAAAGGGGAAAAGGGAGGGGAGGGATAAAGTAGGAGGTTGCGATGAACATATACACACTACTATATATAAAATAGATAACCAACAAGGACCTACTGTATAGCACGGGGAACTATACTCAGTATTGTGTAATAACCTAAAAGGGAAAAGAATCTGCAAAAGAATATATATGTGTATAACCGAATCACTGTGCTGTGCGCTAGAAACTAACACGATGTTGTGAATCAAGTATACTTCAAGAAAAAGATTCATCTGAGGACATAAATGAACTTGGCAAACTTTTTAGGGGTAAAACATTTATCCCAAAGTTTTTGGGTTTGCTGCATTTGAGAGACCTCCTTAATTGTCTTTACCAATTACCATTGCCTCTTATTTCAGGTATGGGAGGTAGAGGGGTGCTTGGGAGTTGAGCTCATCCTAATGTCTCTCCAAGGAGACAT
Organism: Neophocaena asiaeorientalis asiaeorientalis; assembly: GCF_003031525.2. NCBI lineage: Eukaryota > Metazoa > Chordata > Mammalia > Artiodactyla > Phocoenidae > Neophocaena > Neophocaena asiaeorientalis. The sequence goes on from NW_020173946.1 coordinate 1,208,457, forward strand.
GCTTTTCCCCCTTTCTCTCTAATGTTCTAAGCATGTGATGCAAATGGATGTGATTTCCCACTGCTTCCCTTTTCTGGGCAAGACATTATTACCATAAGCATATTCACAGCTGCCCACCTGCCTTGTGGGTTGTTAATGGAGTTTACAAAGGGAATTTGGATTCCCAGCAAGAGGCCTCATTAACACAGCAAGGATCCAATAGATTCTAAAATTGTGTATGGACACTCACAACCTTTGGAAACCCAGTGGTGTCTATTCTTAGATCTAAGTCATTTCACCTGCCCTGGGCTCAGTCTGTACATTTCCATCACGGGGGAAAGAACCTTGTCTTGATGGAGTCACATCAACTGTATTGGTTTAAGTTAAGCATTAATGCCTGTGATTCGGAGGCTAAAGACAAGATTCGAAAGCCATCAGGCAGGGCTTCCCTGGTGGCACAGTGGTTGAGAGTCCGCCTGCTGATGCAGGGGACACGGGTTCGTGCCCTGGTCCGGGAAGATCCCACATGCAATGGAGCGGCTGGGCCCGTGAGCCATGGCCACTGAGCCTTCGCTTCCGGAGCCTGTGCTCCGCAACGGGAGAAGCCACAACAGTGCGGGGCCCGCGTACCACAAAACAAAAACAAAAACAAAAGCCATCAGGCAGTATAAAGGATAAAATGTCTCCCACACTGGTGCTTTAATTTTATTCTTTTTAAATACCGCCTTGTTACTAGCCATGAGCAAGTGTTTAATGTTAGGATCCCTTGTTGTCACCAAGAAAATTCAACAGCTGTCTGCTTATTTAGACAAGTGTGTTAAGCACCCGTGGGTTTGAATAATGACCACAGTAACAAAATACACTAGCTCTCATTGATGGAGTCTCTACTGTATGACAGACAGGAAATGGGAGCCTTACATGTGGTTGCCCTTGCTTCCAACTACTAGAGCCCAGAGAGATAGGGGTTGTTATTCTCCGTGTACGCGTGAGGAGACCGAGGCCGAGGGAAGTTAAGCAGCTTGTCCAGGGTCATACAGCTATCAGGTGGCAAGGCCTGGATTATAATCCTGGTCTCCATTACCCCATATCTTCCCCACCATATGCTCCCCTCCCCTGTCCTTAGACACTATGGTGCCCCACCAGGGTAATATAGGACCCCAACTGTGCTATGCTAAGTATTAAAAATGGCTTAACACAACTACCTAATTCTTTTTTTCTTTCTCGCTCTCTTTCTTTGTTTTGTATACAAAATACCGAGAGCTGTGGGTTATTTTAGCAGCAAAGTATGAAATGGTGATGAGTTTTCAGGCCAGGAGAGGTCTGATGGATGCAGGCTGCTCAGGGCCTGGCTTCCCAGTGGGAGTTTTTAAAACTCTCGTCAGATAAAGCTTTCTTCCCACGGAAAAACCCCAGTGACTTGTTTTCACGATCTCCCTGTAGTAGAGTGAGAGAAACACACTCACCAGACTGTTTTGCTTACATTGGAGACCTAGCAGCATTTAATTGGTGTACATTCATCCCTGTTATGCAACTTGGACTTGAGTTGTTTTCACTCCCAGGCTCGGCTCGGCTGACTTGCTTTTCCGTGTAAGTCAGGGAATGACTTTAGAACCTACTAGGCCACAGCTGGGACAAAACTGGTGAGAAGGTAGGATAAGAGAGATTTCATGGATCAGGGATGAACACAGGAGAAAGAAAAAGAACAAATACAGATCAACAAGTTACAAGAAGGTCATTCCCAGGGCCTTTCATCCTGGGAAAATAATCAGCCTCCACAATTGTTCAGCCCAGTGGGGTTGTGAAGGACTTCAAGAATAGAACACCTATGGAAATGAACTGCGTTAACAGGAGAAGGTAGTTACAGGATGGGTCGGAGAGTGGTGGAGCCCTCCTTTAGCCACCGTGGGGGACATGATGTCCAAGTAGCTGAACACTCTTCCCTGTACAGGCAGACCTCGGAGATATTGCGGGTTCCATTCTAGGCCACTGCACTAAGGCAAATATCGTGATAACGTGAGTTACATGAATTTCTTGGTTTCCCAGCGCGTATGAAAGTTATGTTTACGCTATACTGTGGTCTATTAAGTGTGCAATAACGTTATGTCTAAAAAAACTGTATCTACCTTAATAAAAAATACTTTAGTGCTGAAGAATGCTAGCCGTCATCTGAGTCTTCAGCGAGTCATAATCTTTTTGCTGGTGAAGGGTTTGAAATATTGCAAGAATCATCCAAACGTGGCAGAGACATGACGTGAGTAAATGCTATTGGAAAAATGGCTCCGATAGGGTTGCTTGACGCAGGGTCGCCACCTTGAATTTGTAAAAAATGCAACATCTGCAAAGTGCAGTAAAGCGAAGTACAATAAAATGAGGTCTTCAAGCCTCACTTTACTGAGCTCTTGTCGGTGGCCTGTAGACAGATGACCATTTTTTACTGGTCTGCCTGGGGGGAGTAGAGAGAGGGTTCGGAGGGCAGAAACCAGGTGTGAGTGACCACGTGTTCAATCTAGGAATCAATTAGGAATAAAGTTGGAAAGTTGGGCAAGTGAGTTCCTCCAGATCATGACTCCAGCTCCATATTTCTAGCTTCTTTTTAAAGTAAAAGTTTTAATTGTGGTAAAAGAAAGTCATAACATAAAATTTACCGTAATAACCATTTTTAAAGGTGCTGTTCGGTCGTGTTAAGTATACTCCCGTTGTTGCGCAACAGATCTCTGAAGCTCTTTGTTCTTGCAAAACTGCAACTCTGTATCCATTAAACAGCTCCCAGCCTCTGGCAACTACCCTACTATTGATACCTTGTCTTTATGGGTTTGACTATTCTAGTTACCTCATGTAAGTGGAATCATGTGATATTTGTCTCTTCGTGACTGACGTTTCACTTAGGATAATGTCCTGGAGGTTCATCCATGTTATAGCAGGTGTCAGAATTTCCTTTTTAAAGGCTGAATCATATCCCTTTGTATGCACAGACCACATTTGGTTTAGCCGTTCATTCCTTGATAGACATTTGGATTGCTTCTACTTCTTGCCTATTGTGAGTAATGCTGCTACGAACATCTGTGTGCAACCTGTTTCTGGCTTGTTAAGTGACATCTGCTTGGGTGTCAGGCTCAGCTTAAGGCCAAAATTCAACTCCTTAATTTCCTCCCAAGTTTGCCTTGTCATTGACTTACCGTATTCTTTCCCTCCCACCCCCTGCATTTAAAAGCGACCACCTCTTACTGGTCATGACTCCTGAAGATCCCTTGTGTCTGGCTCCCAGTTCCCTCTACATTCACTGCCCCAGAGACTCTCAGCCCTTCTCACCTGGACAATTATGTCTACTTCTTTTGAGTCTCACTGTGTCCAATCTGGCGTATTTCCAAATGGTCTCCATGGTGCTACTGCTCCAAAGCACATTCTGTAAGAACCTGGAGAGATGTGCATTTTTCTGGAGGCTTTGTTACAAAAGTTCCAAGCCATCTGCATGGAATTTAATAGGATTTTCTTACATTCCCAGTGAATAATAACAATATGTTTATATGTATTAATATAATACACGTGTCTAAGATAATAGTACTGTAATTTTTGAGATACTTAAAATAATCTGACTGCTTTTTCACAAGTAGAGACATGTTTAATTCAGTTGTCTACATTTTATTTACACACTCATTGATTTAACAAACATTGGTTGAGAACTTACCGTGTGTCAGTCAAGGTGCTGGGGATCCACGGAGGAATCAGTCCCAGTACCAGTCTGTAAGAGTAGTGATGACATCGGCAAACGTTTATATGCACTTTCTGTGTGCCAGAGACTGGCGAAGCTCTTTAGTGTATTATCTGGTGTGATTCCCAAAATAATCTTTTAAATTTCATTGTCTGCATTTTATGGGAGGAAATCAGGACACAGATTGAGTAACACGCCCAATAAGAGACAACGTGGAGATTTGAGCCCGGGGGGGTTCTTTCTCCAAGGAAGGTGTTCCCAGCAAACTCTATCAGCAACTGTCATGAAAAGCAAGAGCTTGAAAGATAGGGCAGGATGAAACACCAGACTAATAGGAACCTGCACCCACAGTTGTATATGTGGAGTGGGGAAATATTGACCAGATGTGCTCAGGAATATTTTACAAGCATGAGTAGTGACTCAGTGCCTTGCAGAAAGACAGGCTATCTTCCCAGCCGTGGCTGCTGTTAGAGCCTTGCCTGTTCTCAAAGCAAGGACTTGTGTAAACTCTGTGTCTCATAGGTGTCAAATGCTGTTCCCTGATGTGATGCATTATCCAGGAAAGGAAATAACATGACAAAGCCTCTCACCCAGACTCAGAAAGGAAGGTGCTGTCTGAACTGGCTCTCTGGATGTCTGGGAGAAACAGTTTCGGAACTTGGTAGTGTTTACAGCTGGGCAGGTGGTGTTGACTTCTTATGAATCACGGAGGCCAGCCCGAGAGGGACCGCCTAGCCGTGTGTGTGTGTGTGTGTGTGTGTGTGTGTGTGTGAGATGATGAAGGGAGAAAGTGGAGATTGTTATTCATCACACCAAAGACAAAGCATGTTCTTTCTTTTTTTTTTTTTTTTCGGTACGCAGGCCTCTCACTGCCGTGGCCTCTCCCGTTGCGGAGCACAGGCTCCGGACGCACAGGCTCAGCGGTCATGGCTCACGGGCCTAGCCGCTCCGGGGCATGTGGGATCTTCCCGGACCGGGGCACGAACCCGTGTCCCCTGCATTGTCAGGCTGACTCTCAACCACTGCGCCACCAGGGAAGCCCAAAGCATGTTCTTGTATGGAATCACTTCACTCCTGTTGGAGATGACCCAGCAAATAGTCCATGAGCATTAAACTTTTAAAGTCAGGATGGAAGATTAGTCTTCACAGCTTACCGTCTGCAGTGGTGAGGACTTAGAAAGCTGTGGGTGGTAGGCAGCTCCGCTGGGAGAGTGCGCGCCATATGCTGGGCACTGAGCTCGGTGTTGCCCTTACGTTCCTCATTTTATCTTAGTCACGACCATTTTACAGCATAGGAAACTGAGGCTCAGCAGAATGAAGTATCTTGTCCAAAGTCATACCTCTTGGTAAGTGAGTGATAAGATTTGAGCACAATGTCTACTGATTGTGTCTGACCCCACAATTGAGATTTTACAGAATAAATGATTTTTTTTTTATTATGGGGAATTTGAGTCATATCTAAAAGTAGAAAGGATAGTTGAGGTACTTCCCTGGTGGTCCAGTGGTTAAGACTCCAGACTTCCAATGCAGGGGGCCGGATTCAGTCCCTGGTCGGGGAACTAAGATCCCACGTGCAGAGTGGCCAAAAAATACCAAAAAGATAGTTGACTGAACCTAAGTGTGCCCATCTCCCAATCATTATCAACACATGGCCTTTCTTGTTTCATCTGTATGTACCTCTACCCAGTCTCCTCTCTCTTTGATTATCTCAGATATATTGCTTCAGAAATTTTCAGATGTATCATTTTTTGGGCAACTATTTAGTATTTATTTGTAAAAGATAAGACCTCTTTAAAAACATAATCACAATATCATTGTCACGCCTTAAGCATTAATAACAGTTTCTTAATATCAACAAATACTACTCAGTGTTCAAATTTCTGCAGTTGTCTCAGATAAAAATGTTTAATCAGATCCCCAGAGCTCTATGCTTTGCAGTTAGTTGCCTTGTCTCTTAAGTATCTTTTAAATCTATAGGTTTTTCTCTCTTTCTTCCTACCAGATAAAGAAACTGGATCATTTCTCCTGCAGTTTTATACAATCTGGGTGATTCTTTTTAACATGTTCTTCTGTCTCCTACTAGCATTTCTTGTAAGTTTGTTGTTAGAGCTAGAGGATTGAGCAGATTCAGGTTATTTTATTTATTTATTTAGGCCAAAAAACACTTCTAGGTGGTGATGTGTACTTCCATTACAAGACACATGGTGTCTGGCCCTCTCTTTCTCTTGTGTTAACAGTCATTGTTGATCATGACCTTGATAGTGGTAACATTCAAATTCTAGCATTCCTTCTTCATTTATTACTTCTATTAAGAGAATGTTCCTTATTTCAGCTATTTTATTATCCTGAGGTAGTACTGGAATAAGAAAAGCAGGAACTCTTTGAGTTCCCGGACCCAGTTCCAACGTGTGCATGTGGAGCCTTCCCCACACCAACAAACAGTTCTGGTGTCCAAGAAATCACCTCAATTCTGACTCTGTCTACCCGGAGATAGAATCAGATTCCACAGGTAAAGGGCTCAGTCCCGCAAGACCTCCCTCCATTTCAGATGTCATTTGCACCTTTGCTTCTGACTGAAGCATATAAATCATAGATTCCAGTGACCCCCTCCTTGGTTCCATTAATTTGCTAGAATGGCTCACAGAACTCAGGAAAACCCATTTACTCAACTAGATTACCGATTTATTTTACAAGGATATTAAGGGATATGAATCAACAGCCAGATGAAGAGATACACAGGGCAAGGTCTGAACAGAGGAGCTCAGGGCCCAGCACAGTGGCACACGGAAGCATTATGGTTCCCCAACATAGGAGCTCTCTGAAAAAGGGACCAAAAAGTTATCCTTTTGGGCTTTTATGGAGGCTTCATTACATAGTCATAATTGACTAAATCGTTTGCCAGTGGCACTGATTCGACCTCAGGCCCCTCTCCCCTACCCAGAAATGGCGGTGGAAGGGGTGGGACTGAAAGTTTCAACCTTCTAATCACGTATCACATGGTTGGTTCTCCTGGCAACCAGCCCCACCTGGGGTGGGGTGAGTAGTCTCATTAACATAAACCCAATTGTGATGGAAAGGACTCGTTATGAGTAACAAGACACCCATTTCACCTTTGTGGAATATGCATTTCTTATAAATCATAATATCAGAATGATTATCAAAAATAATTTAAGATTTTTTTTTCTAGTTCTTTTTGTCCTTAAGGTATATCCTATTAGGGATATATATATATTACTGTGTTTAAAAGTCATTAAAATAGCTTCTCTCTGTGTGGTTAGGACTCTAATTCAATGAGCAGTTAAACTTATTCCATGTTGCTTTTGATTTTTATAGATTAATTCTTAAAATATAAGTTTTTATAATTATGTAAACTACATGGTTTCAAAGTCAAATCTACAAAACAGGAATATTCTGAGAATTCTAACTTCTGAAACCAGTCACTTCTATCTATACCTTCCCTCACCTTCAAGGTAGCCATTTTTGTTTGTTTGTTTTAGGTTTTTATTTTTCTGTATTAAAAATGTAACCAAATACACTTATATGTTAATATCTCCTTTTTCTTGAATAAAATGTAACTATTCTATACATTTTCTCCACACCTGACTTTACTTGACAATATATGCTGTAAATAAAGGAACGTTGCATTATATGAAGGCTTAGAATGATTAGCATTGTGTAGAGCCGTAGAATCATTGAATTTTGAAAGCTGGTGGTAATAATAGCAAATACTCGCGTGGCGTTTACTCTGTGCTATGCGCTGTTCTAAGTGCTTAACATAAATTCACTCAGTAATTCTCATCATAATCATCCTCTGGGGTATGTACTATTATTGTCCCCATTCTACAGATGAAGAAACTGAGGCACAGGGAGGTGAGTTAGGTAACTTGCCCAAAGTCTCAGAGCTGGTGGGTGGCAGATTTGAATGTGGGTGTCTGCTCTCATATACCACATTTTGCTTTAGAATTGCCAGAGTCTGTTTTTCTGGTTATTTCTGAGTGAGGAAGCTGTAACTCCTGGTCAGTTAACAGTCCAACTGCCCGTGTGCCCTGCCCCTAGATTTATTACTTTTTCAAACGGTCACTAGCTTACCTTGAGCTCCTTGTCGAGCCTAGAGTTTGGTTCTAAAAACTTAGCCTGTTACTTCATGGATGCTCAGAAGACATGAGATGCCTGGGTCAGAGATAAAGGATTTATTACTCCTGGCACAATAATTGGCATGTTGTGATGGTTTCCTTGCCCGTGTCAGTGCCACAGGGGTGATTTGGAGGGCTGGATGGATGGATGTCTGCTCCTGAGGTGAGTTGTGTTACAGGAGACAAACACTGCATTTAGGGAATCCACTGCTTTTCTAGCAAGCAGTAATAAGCAAGCCTATTTTTTGTCTTAGGGGGAGAAGTTTTCTCCTTCATCAAGGTTGCTTGCTGAGAAATGGCTGGGTAATAAATGGCCTTGCCTTCTTCTCACAAACGGAAGATGTGTAGGAGCGTAGAAAGTCATCAGGGGTTGTTTCTCTCAGTACCTCTTTGTACCTGTCTTATTGGCTTTAGAATATAGAGTCAAGTGGGTACCCCATACCATTTCTTTGACAAGCTACGGCTTTTTAAGACATTTGCCAATATTCCATGACATAGTAACTCCAGGTTTTGTAGTTACCAGATTCTAACTATAGTAGAAAACAAAAAAAACAAAAATCCAGTGAGATCCCTTTTGAAGGCCACCCTGAACAAACAATCAACACTCACCACATTGCAAACCTGTGGTTTTTCTTTTTTATTTGTGACCGTTAACATTTTGAAACCAGTCAGAGGGATGAAGTTAACAAGCCTTGATCAGCTTCATTCCTACATAATAGGAGGTTTCTTTTTTATTTCCTTTTCTTTTTCCTCATTGAATTTCTTTTCAATGTTGAGCCCAGTTTTTCTTGATTTTTATGATTCTGTAAATTACTGCTCTGCCTAGGACTGTGATTATAACTTCACCTGTTCATAGTAACACATTGAGCTTTGAGTGAGAACACTCTTGGGAGGCAGCCCTCTCCAGCACGTTGACATCCTCAGTGAATTTCCTGATTGAGTTGCTTATATTAGGTAAGGAACATTAAGGGTCCAAGCCTTGTACGTGTGAGGGAGAGAAGGGGCCTTGTGAGTTAGGAGAGGAAAAGGCAACATGATGAAGTTCTTGCCAGTGTGTTATCAACTCTGATCCATTGAGGGAAACTGGGAGCCTGGGGTCAGAGTCCTGGAGAGAGAACGTAAAAAGCAGGTCCTGGGTTGCTGGGGGGGAAGGTGAGGCCAGTGAGGGTGAAGGCCATTCTTGCCCCACAGTAGCCCTTAACCTTCACATCAGCCCACCGCTATGAGCTACGAGGATGGATGCTATTCAACCAGCCCGATTATTGAGTCTGCTATGTGAGATGTGGGTAAGCCTTAGCCTCTTCTCTCATGAACTTTAATGAAAGGCAGTTGACTCTGGGGGCTGAAGGAAGGGCGATTTGGGGGAGTTGCTGGTGTGGGGGAGAGCGAGAGGGCTTATCACTTCCTTCCTGGTGTTGCCGAGGGAGTGTTACACCTGACTGTGCACAGGGCGTGTTACTGAATGGCGGTCGGTGCCTATACGTAGCCTCCCTGTTAGGAGCTTTTATGCTTCTTGTTGGAAGGATCTTTTATTTAACCAGGCTCCGTGGGACCTTTCAGGACCTTCAAACTGTTTCAGGTCACAGTTAGCCTTGGGAACATAAGAGGAAATAGAAAGCTAATTATTAAAGTTTTCACAGGTCTGAATGGAGAGAATAAACCCCTGTTATTTCGCAAACCACCAAGCAAGGAATGCAAGTGCGTTAGTGATTGCACTGCCAGCACTCGGTACTGCCTCCTTATTGCTTCCTAGCTCTGTGACTCAGTTTCCTCCAAGGTCCAATGGGAACAGTAATGCCATTTCTCTTATTAGCGATGTTGTGATGATTATGGGAAGTGACATGAAAACGTTCCATTCCTAGCAGGTAGTAAGAGCTCAGTGTGTTATTAAGTGGAGGCCAGAATGTCAGCACAAGCCCAATCTCCCGATTTTTACATGGCTTCTAGGTTTAAGCTGTAGTAGACTTTTTTCTAAATAAGGCCTGCAGCTGTACTGTCCAGTATGGCACCCACTAGCCACATGTGGCTATTTAAATGAATTCAAGCCAACTAAAATTGAAAATGCAATTGTTCAGTTGCACTGGTTGAATTTCAAGATGCAAGAGCCACTCATGGCTCTTGGCTCCCGTTTTAGAAAGTGTAGGGTATTGAACGTTTCTGTTCTTGCAGCAAGTTCTTTCAGACAGCTGTGGTCTGGAGGGTTTAAACCCTGAGGGATTTGATGACATTATAATGACTGTTTAATCTTGGAAATTTTTTCCTGATACCCCTTCCCTTTCTATGCCCTTTTCTACAAATAGAGAAGAATGTATGTAGTGCTGATATGGGACTGTACAGGCTATTTCAATGACTATTGGAATAACAGAGCCCTTGCAGATAAAGTTGAGGAGGAGGGAGTTTCTCCAAGGTGAAGGCTGGGGCTGCCCTCACAGGTGGCTTAGGGCCACTGTGCCTTTCAGCCCCACAGCCTCTGCCAGTGGTCACAGAGGCTGCATTTCCCCCTTTTGCTGCAGTCCCCAAGATGTTCTCAAGTTCTCATATTCCATTCTGTTTCCCTCATAGGCACCCTGTGTCCCAACTTGAGTCTCTAAAATAAGGTCACTGTTATTATGGGACACCAAAGGCCTTTCATTCATTTGCTGAGTATAGGTAATTAATATTGTCCCCGCTCTGTTCCCGGAATCCTCGAAGAAAGAAAGACAGTCTTGGAAGGGGCCGGAGAGTCAGGACACCTGTGTCTCCCTTTTCCTTTGGGCGCCATCTCCGTGAGAAGGGTATGAGCTGAATTTCGTAGCTGAATAACCAGCTGCCATCCCAGCTGATGATGTAAAAGGAAACCACCCACTTGCCTTAAGATGTGTTTCTGCATATGAGCTCTTGAGGGCTCATCAGTGATGATATTAATAAGGACTCAGGTGCTCTGCTGTCACCTCTCTGCCTTTCCTAGGAGCATGAAGAAAGCGCTCTCTAGGGCCTTTGGGGAGCAAAGGCCAGAGCTGGGAGTTATGACTGCTCCCTGCCCTTGGAGCAAGTAGGGTCTCTGGGGAGGCAGCCTAGTGGAAGGGGGTTTCCGAGCTGCATTGTTAAGAAGAGGGAGGCTGGTAAATGTGGGGAAAGGGAAGAAAGGAAGGGGGCATTCAGGAAGAACAGATTGTGCAAAGTTTTAACTGAGACAATGAATAACTTATTACAACGATTCCATCACTTCCAAGTTATGCAGTGTTGGGTAAGTTACTTGACCTCGGTTTTCACATCTGTAAAATGGGAGTGGGAGTTGTAACAGTACCCACCTCATTGGGCTGTTTTGAGGACTAGTGATTAATACTTGTGAGACATTCAGAGTATCGCCTGGCTCAGACTAGGCACTCAATGAAAATTAGCTGTCATCATAATTATGTTTCTCCCTCTTCCTAGTATTTTGATTATTATTAAAAGTGAAATAGGGGGCTTCCCTGGTGGCGCGGTGGTTGAGAGTCTGCCTGCCGATGCAGGGGACATGGGTTCGTGCCCCGGTCCGGGAAGATCCCACAGGCCGCGGAGCGGCTGGGCCTGTGAGCCCTGGCCGTTGAGCCTGCGCGTCCGGAGCCTGTGCTCCACAACGGGAGAGGCCACAACAGTGAGAGGCACGCGTACCGAAAAAAAAAAACTTTGGTGTTGAATTTAGATGCCAGCTTTACCACTGACCCTGTGCAAGCCACTGCAGCTTTCTGAGCTTAAATTTATTCATCATTAAAATGGGGAGAATACTATCTGTGTTACGGGACTTCTTGTGAAATTTAAATGAAGTATTGTTTATAAAATGCTAAAACATGGCCAGGAATATAGAAGGGCCTCAATAATCTTACTTTTCCCCTGTCCTTCTCTTCCCAGCCAACTTTCCCAGTAGTCACTGGGTAACCCATTTAGTCGAAAAGTGATGGGATGAAATGGCATTTGAGGAAAATTAATGCAGCAGCTGTGTGTAGGATGGATTAGCTCATGTGCAACACTGTGGCTTAAATAGAAAAAATACGGCTTTTTAGTATCTAGGTGTTTGTGTCATAGTTACAAGATGGTTTTCTTTATGCTTACAATGGCTTTTTGTGGCAGCTGTGTGCCAAGCTGCTCTAGATGTTTGACATATATTTACTGATTTAACCCTTAAGACAACCATAAGAAGTAGCACTATCGTTCCCATTTTACAGGTAAGGAAACTGAGGCCCAGAGAGGTTAACTTGCCCACAATCATCCAGCTAGTATGTGGTAGTGCAGGGGTTTGCACCCAGGCCCACAGACCCCAGAATCTAACCCCACAGCCTCAGGGGTTGGCAATTCTAGATTCGGTCGGGGACCGCATTTTACATTTAGCAATTTTACAATTACGAGCCACAGAGGCGAAGACGAGAGGGTTAGTGGAGAAAGAAAGCATAGTTAGGTCACCAGTAGCTTTTAGCCTTGTCTGGAGGAGTTGGGCAAAGAGGGCAGGCTTGGAGGTTTTCTAAACTTAGGCTGTGATGCTGCTTCCCCTCCAGGCTAAACCTTGCCCTGACGCCGGCCCTCCTCCCGCAAGTGCCTTGGGCATCTCGGAGGGGAGTGTGGCCCTGCAGCAGGACTCTCCACCTCCCAGCTTTGCTGGCTGCACGGTTTCCCCCACAGCTCTGCAGAGGGCCAAGCTTCCCATTCACCCCCCCTTGTTCTCTGGCTCCAGCCAGGCCTGGGGAAGGCGGCGGATGCTGGCGGCCACTGTCTGTTGCCCTCCTGCCAGCTCCGTACCTCTTGATGGAACCTTTCATGGACCTGCATGTGTGTGAGCTGGCAGAACCAGATGAGGTGCCAGGCTGCTGATCCTTCTCCCCGCACCCAGCGTTCTAGCCTAGACCTTGTACTCCTTCCCCTCTTGGCCTCCTCCTTGCTTCCTCCATCCGTCCTATGCACCTCTGCCTGGGACGTCTTCCCTGCTGTAAAAACGTCAGCAGCCCCAGCAACCCACAGGGTGCTGCCCCAGAACCTTGCCAACCTGCTGCTGGTGTGTTACTCACAGCCAGCGATGACTGAGCCCTCCCCGGGGGCCAGGCATTGGTCTAAGCACAGAGAGGTCAAGTCACTTGCTCAGAGTCACACAGCTGGAGAGTAGCAGAATCAGGCCTTGAGCCTCAGGACTCTGGCTCTGGGGCCCATGTTCCAGCCCTCAGGAACTGATAGCACTTTTTATGGTCCAGGGAATTACAACAGGGTCATTCAAGAGCATCACTCTTCTACCCCTTTCCCCCCTGCAGACACCTGGACACTCACTCACATGTTCTTGTGAGCCTGCGTCGGTGCACCTGCGGGTATTAATCACAGCTCAGGGGGCTCCTTTGGCAACCCGGAGAGCCTCCTGGGCCCAGAAGCGCCCACACCAGCGAGTGTTTCGTACTGAGTAAATCTCATTCTCTATGGGTGACCTGGGTAAATATCCTACATCCTGACCGCTGCCTCTCGGAGTTGTTTTTGCCACTTTCTGACTGCCTGCCCCAGGCGTCTCCTGGCAGCTTGAGAACATCTGGGCAGGGCTGCTAAATGTTTATGAGGGATCCAGCCAGGGGAAGGCCCCCTTGACCTCTGGCCTTGGGCTTTGCCACCCTGCCATTTCAGGAGAGTGATTTATTGAAGGGGGGGCAGAGGTGGACGGTGGGAGGAAATCGCCCCTTTAAACTGATGGCTACTTTTGCCCGCATTAATGTGCAAGCTTCCAGCCATGCAGTTAAAGGTGGTTAGGCAGCTACGATGTGAAAATTAATTCTGCGGGCCACCCCCACCTTCCCTGCATGATTGTGGGCAAAACTGCTCCAGGGCAGGGAGAAAGCAGGCGTGTTCCACTGGTCTGGTGAGAAGATTATACTGTTCTCTTGGGAAGGGACTGAGAACTTGCTCTCAGAGAGAGAGAGAGTGAGAGAGAGTGAGAGAGAGAGAGAGAGAGAGAGAGAGAGTGAGTGTGTGTGTGTGTGTGTGTGTGTGTGTGAGTGAGACGTGGAATAAGTGAGTAAGCAACCAGCTGGGACGGAACCCAAGGCACTGAGAGTCCCTGGGAGGCAGTGGTGTCAGTGGCTACCCAGCGGATTTTCATCAGCAGGCGGCAGGATCACCCTACGAGCAGGGGAGGTGGGAGCCTCCTTCTGGCCTTGGGAAATGCTGGTACCCAACTTTGAGACTTAATTAAGTCTGAGTGTCCTTGGCCAAGTTACTTAGCTTCTCTGAGCCTCCTTTCCTCCTCTGTAAAAGGAGGATGATGGAAATGAGAGGATGTGGGTACGGGTGGAGGGGTGGGATGTTTAACTCCATCAAAGATCTTTTCCGGGCTTCCCTGGTGGCGCAGTGGTTGAGAATCTGCCTGCTAATGCAGGGGACACGGGTTGGATCCCTGGTCTGGGAAGATCCCACATGCCGCGGAGCAACTAGGCCCGTGAGCCACAACTACTGAGCCTGCGCGTCTGGAGCCTGTGCTCCGCAACAAGAGAGGCCGTGTCAGTGTAGAGGCCCTCACCCCGCGATGAAGAGTGACCCCCGCTCGCCGCAACTAGAGAAAACCCTCGCACAGAAACGAAGACCCAACACAGCCAAATATACATAAATAAATAAATAAATAAATTTAAAGATCTTTTCCTTCCTCCTGCAGAGGTTGAACCTTTTAATTTCCAGTGGTTTTGTACTTTTTCCCACTTGGGATGTTTGTTTCTCACTCTTTCCCGTTAAAATTTTTGTCTCCCTTTTTAAGTCTAAAATGTCTTCTTCCAGTCACCTCCGTTGAGCTTGTCTCCGTGTGCGCATGACCACATCTCAGAGTGCCCGGCATCCTTTTTCCTCTCAGCCTCCCATGCTGCCTTGTGTACTGTAGGCGCTCCATAAATGCTAACTGATTTCTGGGAGCCTGCAGTCCTAGAGGGAGGGCGAGTGGCTGGTGTTACAGGGACAGCTCTTGGGCTGCAAGCAGGGTTCTGTACCAAGGGACCCAAATGTTGGCTGCCTGGGGACCACCTGCCTTTGATGCAGGTCTCACCCATCCATGACGAAAATGAGAAACACATACGGTGTGGAGAGTTTGTGATAAGCTTAATTTATTCCACTTAGAGTCCTCTTCTTTATTCTGAGATAATGCCCTTACCTACTGTTTTGCGGTTTAAAGGTACCTAATTTTGATTCACTGTAGCTTTTCTTTTTAAAATTGTACTTGTAGGAATAAAAAGATGGTATACCTCTGTCAGGTACCCCCTCAATATTTTACATTTGAGTGGTCCATAGAATCCAAAAGTGCAGGAACTCTTGGACCCAGCAGTGGATCTGTAGTAGACACTTATGAGCCTCCGATTCTCAGTTAGATGTTATCGCACAGATCTGATGTGAAAGCACGTCTGTCCTTCGCTGAGAATTTATTTTATGTATTTTCCTGAAGCTGTGCAGGTAAAACATGATTCTTTGCAGTGCCGCCACCACACACCTGCAGGGGGCGCCACTCAGAGACTACAGTTAGAACCAAGTGCCCTAGACTTGTGTGTCGGTGGCCCTCCCTCTTAGATTTAAAAATACTAGGCTCACTGGTTTGCCAACTTTGGTTTGACAGAACTCTTGGCCTGTTGGAAATCTTAAGCAGAGACCCCACGTCAGACAGAGCAGGGCTGCCTTGCCTGAGGGGCATGGGGCCCAGGGCCCAGCTGTTCGGCTTTCCTGCTGCCTCCCTGTCTTTCTTGAAAGTCTCCATGGACCTTCTGTCCCTGCAATCCCACGGCCCCAAAGAACGCACCGAAAACCTTGGGTCTAGTCTAATTTCCCGGGTTTTTTTTTGTTTTGTTTTAAAAGAATTTTTTTTGTAAAATACACATAACATCAAATTCACCATCTTAACCATTTTTAAGTATACAGTTCAGTATATTCACACTGTTGTGAAATCGGTCTCCAGAACATCTTCATCTTGTAAAACTGAAACTCCGTACCCGTTAAACAACTCCCCATTTCCCCCTCCCCCCAGCCCCTGACAACCACTGTTCTACTTTCTGTCTCTGTGAATTTGATGTCTCTAGGGACCTCCTGTAAGTGGGAGTCATGCGGTATTTGTCCTTTCGTGGCCGTCTTATTTCACTTAGCGTAAGGTCCTCAGGTTCACCCAGGTTATGGCATATATCAAAATCGCTTGCTTTCATGGCTGAATAATATTCTACTGTATGTATATACTACATTTTTGCTTATCCATCCATCCATCCATCCATCGACGTTTGGGTTGCTCCCTCTTGGCTGTTGAGTAATGCTGCTATGAACTTGGGTGTGCAGATAATCTCTTTGAGACCCTGCTTTCAATTCTTTCGGATATACACTCAGAAGTGGGATTGCTGGGACATATGGTAACTTGATGTGTACTTTTTTTTTGAGGAACAACCATACTTTTTCCTGTAGCAGCTGCATGATTTCCTTGTTTTATTAATGATGAAATGGAGGGCCCCCTAGGAGGCTTTAGTAGGATGTCAGAGCTCAGAATGAGAGAGGGCTGAGGAGGATTGTGTTGTCTTGTCCGCACCCCCAGCCCTGCTGGGCCATGGTTCTGGCATTGCTGCCTTCCTCCTCCCAGGCCAGCTCTTGCCGGGCACCAATGGCATGGCTCTCTCCTCTTGCCTCCTTAGGCCTAAGGATTGGTGACTCTCTCCCACCATTGCTAGTCCTGGGTGGGAGTGTCCCTTGGTGGGCCCTTAGCCCTGCCCTCACCTCTGTAAATCGTCATTCATTGGGTACCCTTCAGTGGGAACCTGTGAGTGTAACTCTTTGCTACCTGCACATCCTCCCTGACCACCTTATCCGCAAGGTGGCCTTGGGCATGTTGCACAACCTCACTGTGCCTCAGTTTCCCTCACCTGCGAAATGCTTCTTTAGGGCTGTTGATATATCTAAAAGGTTAGAAGAGCCGTTGGCACATAGGAAGCCCTACATAAGCATTGCTATTATTTTTATGATTTCTGTATCCTTGTGCAAGTCCTCTCTTAAGACTCTAAAACTGGGTTAAGTCTCTAGGGCCTTTCCATTACAGAGTGAGCCCCTCGGGGTTTCAGCAGCTCCAGATTTCTGGGCTGAGGGGCAAGAAGGACAAGGCCAACAAGGGGGAGTGATATTATCCAGGAGGCTTTAAGTCCTGTCCACCAGAGAGATGAAGTGCTGGGCATGCTGGCTGCCCCAGCTTATGGCGGGCCCTCCTCTTGGTACCAGCTTAGTGAAGCAGCCAGCAGCTGCCAGGCTGGGCTCAGAGTGGCTTTGGCTTCCATACTCACCTGGGAGATGACCTGTCACAGGTCCTACTCTTTTTATTTATTTATTTATTTTTGCGGTACGCGGGCCTCTCACTGTTGTGGCCTCTCCCGTGGCGGAGCACAGCCTCCGGACGCGCAGGCTCAGCGGCCATGGCTCACGGGCCTAGCCGCTCCGCGGCATGTGGGATTTTCCCAGACCGGGGCATGAACCCAGGTCCCCTGCTTCGGCAGGCGGACTCTCAACCACTGCGCCACCAGGGAAGCCCACAGGTCCTACTCTCGACCTTCCTTAATGAATAGAAATTGATAAGAGGCCAGATAAGAAATTCAGGCAGGACTTTACTGGGGCCCCTGCTGCAGCAGGGGGGATATAAATGAGTAACAGGTTCCCTTGCTCACTCTCCAAGGTGGAGGCGAGCTGGTTCCTTATTTGGGGTGAGGGTAGGGGTGTGTCCAGGGGTTGGGCTGGAGGGGTGACTTAGGTGGAATGCCCACCCCTTTGGTGCTGTTCAGTGGAGGGGGCATGCGCAGTACCCTGGCTTTTGCTCCCAACACCCTGTTTTTGCTGCTGGCTCGTAGAAGTGGCAGTTGGGTTTTTGGTCTTTTTGTATCTTGTGCATAATTTACCCCAACTGTGCATGCACGCAGTTATTTTTAGTCCCTTATAGTTTCTTTGTATCTTGTTGCTCCAGGAGATGTATGTCCAGGTGCAAGCACCGCAGCAAAGGGTCCCAGGTCCCAGGTTTTAGGTCCCAGCCTGTCTCACTACCAGGTCCCTTTGGAGCCTCGTCACTGTGCTCAGCCCTTAGCAAGCAGATAGGACACAGTGAATTTGTGGAGGGTTTGGGTCTCTGACGTGGGGGATTCCGTGATGGCTCCCTCTTTACCCACTAGGCGCCCTTTGGGAGGGAGTCCACCTTGAGATCTGAACACTTGAGTCACTTGTGAAGGACTGTGGGGGATGAGGGGGCTGTCCTGCCAAGCAGAACTGATGTTGGCCATCCTGAGGTGAGGCAGGAGCATGTACACACACTCGCACGTGTGTGCCAAGAAACATCACACTGGCCTGAAACTTTCTGTATTCGCATTGTAATCATTCACATTTTAAAAATCTCCTCCCTACATTCGTATTTTAATCACTGTCCAATATTTTCTGTTACAGAAAGTGCTCAGGCCCTAATTGAACTGTCTTTGGACAATTTATGTTCTGCTATGGACTCTAAGTATTTTCTCTATGGCTGGCACTGGGAACAAAAGAGATAGGACCCTGGCCTCATGGAGGTGAAGAGCCAACAGTGAATGGATGCGTAAATAGGCAAACAGTAATTACAAGCTGTAATGAATGCTATGGAAGGGTAGCGCTAGCACTGCAGGCAGAGGGAAGAGTGTGTGCAAAGGCCCTGAGGCAGAAGAGAGACATTACTGTTTAGGAGGAACCAAGATAAAACACATGTGGCAGAGTGAGTGGGAGGGAGATGGAGAGCTGAAGCTGAGAGGTGGTCCTGCAGGGCTCTGTAGGCCACAGTAAGGCGTTAAAGTGTTTTTCTCAATGTAATAGGAATCCATTTTCAGGGTTTGGATAGGAGTGATGTGATCTGGTGATGTTTTGCTGCTGGGTGAATGGGTGATGGGTAGTAATTAGGAGACTGTTGTAGCAGTTGGGGTAAAAGGTCATCGCAGCTTATATTATAGTCGGGGCAGTGACGAACTCGGAGTGGACAGAGGTTTTTTTTTTTTTTTAATGAAGTATAGTAGATTTACAATGTTGTGTTAGTTTCAGGTGTACAGCAAAGTGATTTGGAGATATATATATGTGTGTGTGTGTGTGTGTGTGTATGTATGTCTTTTCCATTATAGGTTATTACAAAATATTGAACATAGTTCCCTGTGCTATACAGTATGCCCTTGTTGTTTACCTATTTTATATATAGTAGTGTGTATCTGTTAATCTCAAACTCATAATTTATCCCACCCCTTTCCCCTTTGGTAAACCATAAGTTTGTTTTCTATGTCTGTGAGTCTGTTTCTGTTTTGTAAATAAGTTCATTTGTATCTTTTTTTGGGGGGGTAGGAGTTTATTAATTAATTTTTTTTTGCTGTGTTGGGTCTTCGTTTCTGTGCGAGGGCCTTCTCTAGTTGGGGCAAGCGGGGGCCACTCTTCATCGCGGTGTGCGGACCTCTCACTATCACGGCCTCTCTTGTTGCGGAGCACAGGCTACAGACGTGCGGGCTCAGTAGTTGTGGCTCACGGGCCTAGTTGCTCTGCAGCATGTGGGATCCTCCCAGATCAGGGCTCGAGCCCGTGTCCCCTGAATTAGCAGGCAGATTCTCAACCACTGCGCCACCAGGGAAGCCCCATTTGTATCATTTTTTTAGATTCCACATATAAGTGATATTATATGATATTTGCCTTTCTCGGTCTGACTTACTTCACTTAGTATGATAATCTCTAGGTCCGTGACAGAGATTTTTGAGGTTGAGTTGATAGGAATTCCTGATGGATTGTGGTGGGGAGGGAAAAGGCTTACAGAGAAAGAGAAAACTCCAGGATAACTGCTAGAGTTTCGGGCTTCCTCAAACGCCTCATCTCTTTCCCCTGTTATTTTGGTTGAGAATCATCTAACATTTTCTTTGAACATGTAAATATCCCTTGGTGATGGCAGAGTCAAGTGTCAGGCATTGCTGTGCACTACCTGACGATCATGGGTTCAGTGTGGACCTCTTTCTCCAGATGCAAGTCCCCAGGTCACCTTGGGGATTTTTGTCATTCTAGAACTGAGAAGACTTCAAGATCGCCAGTTTAGCGTCTTCTATACAAAGTTAAGCAACTTGTCTCGTGTCACACAGCTAGTCAGTCTACATTCTTGCCAAAGGTATCAGCCCTGGGCAACTGACAGGACCCCGGTTACATCCCTGCCTGGCGGTTTCCAGATACCCTTGGCTCTGGGCAGTGCCACAGCACCATTGAGGAACTCTCAAGGCCATGGTGGACAGAAATACCTTTCGGGATTCATGGCTAATGAGAGAGACTCAAAAGTCACTGGTACTGGTGACTCAGTAAGACACATTCATCTCTACCAAGGTCTAAGGGAAAGGAGCCTTAGATGTGTTTACACGTGAAAACTTCAAGGCACGATTGGCCCTCTCCAGAGGCAAAACAAGGCCTATATCAGAGTCTACACTTTCCCCTCTGCTGTCTTCCTCGAATGAGGAAGCTTCCCTCATTATATTAAAATAGTAACTTAGGAAATAAAAGTGTCCTCGACCTGGTAGACCTATTAAAGAGCAAAGTCATATAAGGAACTTTTTAAAAAAGAATGAAAAGACAGTGAGGGGCCTGCATTTACATGGACAGAGAAAGGAGGACACATTATGTGGACCCCAAGCCCCTTTGCTGCAGGATAACCTTTCAACTCGGCCTGAGATGAAAAAGCAAAGGTACAAATTCACCAATACTGTGAAGAACTGAGATATCGAATCACTTTGCTGTACAGAAGAAATTAATGCAACATTGTAAATCAACTATAAGTCAATAAAATAAATAAAAAGAACTGAGATATCATCAGAAGACCCTCACAGAGGGAATGGTCCAGTCAATTATGATATATGAAAAGGACAGAACATTTTGCAACTATTGAAGATCATGATCGGAAGACTATTCTGTTACATTCGAATGCGTATGATAGAGGACCAAGTGTAAAACAGATTCTGAAACTGCAGTATAGTTTGGGTATACAGTCCACTTAAGGAAAAGGACTTAAAAGAATGATACTGTTTTCCCCCCAAATGTCTCTAATGTAGTTTTTTTTACATTAAAAAGAGAGAATGCAAACAGGACCCATTTTTCCCAGTTTAGTTTTAATGCTTAAGGCCAATGACCTGAGTCATCAAAATTACCCTCCAAGGGAGGACGGGTAAGCGTCCTTTGGGGAACATTCGGAAGTCGGTGGAGACTTGGCCACCGTGGAGTGGCAAAGGTGGGGGATGACTGGTGACTTCAGGGCGGGATCTGCCAGTGGGCGTCCATGGAGTGTCCTCAGTCTCCAGTGCCGTACCCCAGTATAGCGGCACAAAGGAAGCTCGCCATTGGGCCCCTGAGTGATGGGGTGACCACAGGATGTGCTGCTGGGGTAGGCGCTGTGCGTGTTGGCCTTTGGTCCCGTGCATTTCCTCTTTGGACTTTGGGTGGGGCTGTGGAGGACAGAAGGACAGGGCACAGGAAGCTCGGCTCTTAGAAATAGCCACACTTGGCCCTTCCGGGACCTTCCTTCTGGTGCACGTCCAAGGATAAGACCCCTCTTTTCCAAGGCTGGCTGTTTCAGAATGCCCTGTGGCAGAAAGTGCTGCTTGCTCTGAGTAGGAACATCTTGTCTTTAACCTGGAAATCCAATTTGTACGCAGGCCTTTCTGTGAACACTTGAGGATTCCCGGGCCTGACCTCTCCTGAATGCATTTCCATGGCCTCAGTCTGGTTGCCGCAGGCCAAGTTAGCATCTTCTAGCCTCTAGCCCATGGGGAGCCATGTTGCCTGGATCCCGTACGTCTCTTCTTCTCTGCTCTGGAACTGTTTGTGGTGGCCCTTTGGGGACCTCTCGACCACTCATGGGCCTCACGCTAGGAGGCTGGTTATACTGGGCAGGAAGCAGACTCTGTATAAAGAGCCCCTTATCTTCTGCACCAGAGGCCAGCAGAGCTCCTTCAGCCTTTAGTAATTCTGTTGGTTGGTTGGTTGGTTAATCCACTTCAGTGTTCGTCAAAAATATGAGTTAGTTCCCGACACTAAGCCTGGATTTGCGCTTCTCTTGGGGCAATAATGGCTGAGCCAAAGTTGGCTGCTCTGTTCCCACCCAACCTGCTTTCCTCATGTGTGCCCCGCACCTGACCCTGTAGGCAGGTGACTTTGGGGCCCTCGATCTATACGCTGTAGAGTGCTGTCCTGGGGGCTACTCCTCTTTGCCCCCTGCACAGGTGACAGGAAGGGGTTGCAGCCCAATCGGCAGTGGCTTTCCAGTTTCACTAGCTGTTCCAGCAGGGCCGTGGGAGCAGAATCAGAACTCAGGTGGCAGGTAGACTGCCGCGTGGAGATGACATAGTCATTGACTGCTGCCTTGCTGGCTCTGTGTTCCACACCCTCCATCAAGCTTGGGCCAACAAGTGGGTGTGAGGCCCTGGCCTCCAATGATACCTGCCTGTGGTTCCCATGTCACCCTGCTAATCAGTGCCCTCCTCTGGGAAGCTTGTTCTGCTCCTGCTTGGCATGGGAAAGTCATGACCAGCCCTCTGCTGTGGGCCCAAATCATGCCCACACCACGTTCCTGCGGGTAAACTTAGGACCCTGCAGTGGCGCCAGCGTGCACATGGCCCCATGGGATGGGAAGCAGGGGTGGGAGTCACGGGTGGGCGGAAGGTTCCCCTTCCCAGCCCCAGTATTATCCTGGGTGCTCACTGGGAAGGGTCAAAGGTAGACATGTAGGAAACGTGCATCCTTGTACTTTGGGTTGTTGCTGATGAGACAGGGAGTTTCTCCCCAAGATTGGAAAGCCTTCAAACAGCATGGGGAATTATAGCAGGGATGTCCTGGGTGAGCTGTACCGATACCCAGTGCTCGTGGACAAGAGGGCTGGGGTTTCCCTGACAACAGATGGCATTCTAAGGAGTAGGAGAGGCGTGGCGAAGGGGATGCTTAGTCCGTCAGGACGTGTGTAAGGTTGAAGGTCAAGGTTAGACTTACGGGGTCCTGTATTGCAACTAAATGCCCCCAAAGAGATTCTGGGTGGCCTATGCTCAGCCTCTGTGTCAAGGGTCTCAGAGACCAAGGAGCATCCCACATCCTCATTTCCGTAACCAAAGAGATGGGCCATCCCTAAATGAATCAATTAATAATCAAAGAGATGGGCTGTCCCTAAATGAATCAATTAGTAATCAAAGAGATGGGCCGTCCCTAAATGAATCAATTAATAATCAAAGAGATGGGCTATCCCTAAATGAATCAATTAGTAATCAAAGAGATGGGCTATCCCTAAATGAATCAATTAGTAATCAAAGAGATGGGCTATCCCTAAATGAATCAATTAGTAATCAAAGAGATGGGCTATCCCTAAATGAATCAATTAGTAATCAAAGAGATGGGCTATCCCTAAATGAATCAATTAGTAATCAAAGAGATGGGCTATCCCTAAATGAATCAATTAATAATCAAAGAGATGGGCCGTCCCTAAATGAATCAATTACTAATCAAAGAGATGGGCCGTCCCTAAATGAGTCAATTAATAATCAAAGAGATGGGCCATCCCTAAATGAATCAATTCTTTGGAAAAGCCTTTTTGGCTTCTTGCTTCCATCATCCTTTGTGGGAATCGTTCCCGCTGTTTTTAACCCTGGTGTAAACTTCCCTGCCCTCTGGCAGATGTCATCATGGTCCTTAAACCTCTTTACAGAGTTCTCATCATGTGTCATTGAGTGCTTACCCTCTGCACGCTGTGTCTGGGTGTGGACACGGTAGTCGCTGTTGGAGAAAGGGGTATTGCAAATATCACAAAAGGCTGGGGAGGCAGACACTTCTGAACACAGGTAACTCTGATGCACCCACAGATAAGCTCGGAAGGAGGGTGGCGCCTTGGGGAAGCATGTGGACAACAGGACCGCACTGCCTGGGTTCCATCCCGGCTCTGCCGTTTCCTGGCTGTGACCTGGTACCGGTTTCCTCCCCTGTAAGCAGAGATAAGAGTAGTACCCACCTCAGAGAGCTGTGCGGATTAAAAGAGTAACTCTAGGAGAAGTGCCCAAACAGTGGGTGGGAGCTGGGAAGCCCCATAAGTGTGTTGGTGGTTGTCGTGGTTACAGAAGTCACCCTGTGATGGAGAGAGAAAAGCCACGCTGCAGAAATGGAGAGAAGGGAAAATTAGTTCTGACTAGGGGGCTTTTAGGAGGGCTGGAAATTGAAGATGCCCTTGAGAAAGAAGGTTGTAACAGGCACGGGAAGCAGCTGGACCACAGTCAGGGAAGCCTGAAGGCGCAGGGGCTGCGTACTTGGGTAACGTGGAGCCCCCTCTGTGGCCGAAATTTAGGGTGTTTAGTTAGTGGGGGGATCAGTAGAGGCTGGGGAAGCAGGAATCAGCCTCGGAACGGTGGTGGGGCCTGGGCTAGTGGGTGAGAAGAGTCAGGGGTGCTCCACATGGTCTGGCAGGCAGCAGGGGAGTCCAGCCCTGCCACTGGCCCTTGATCTGGGCTTTAATCAAGGAGTTCTCTGATCCCCGACTCTGGGATGGGGGCGTAGGGAAGGGCACGTGAGCTGCTGCAGGGGCACCTCGAGGGCAGAGCAGACAGGACACACACAGGCGCATGCTCCCCTGGCTTTGTTACGGGCTCCGTGTTCTGGTCCAGTCTGTCTAGCCCCCTGGATCCCTGGTACTTACCTAGTTTCTCTACCACTTCCCATGCCACACATCTTCCCTCTGTTTCTCTCTCTAGAGCTAATTTCAGTTTTGTACAGCTTCATTTGTTTCTGTATGTCCCAAGCAGCAGCCCTGCTTTTGGGGATGGGGGCTGACGAGCGTGCTATGGAATGCCTTTGACAGTGCTGAATTTTATGGTACGTGGAATGCCGATTCTGCTGTTAGTAACTTGATGACAAAGATGTCTTGGGCAATAAGGCCAGGGAGCCACCCTCTGTGACTCTCACAACAGGTAGCTAATATCCAATCTGAGTGAGGAAGAAAAACAAATATTTCTCTAGCTTTCACTCCATTTGACAGGAGAGCTTAAATTATTGTGCATTTTCTCATGCTAAGGCCAGTTCCCACAGTTCCCTGGGGGTGGTGTGGCTTTGAGGAATTTATTCACATTCTTAAGTATACATCATTTTATTGAGATGTAATTCACATGCTGTAAGATTTACCCTTTAAAAATGTGGAATCCTGGGCTCCCCTGGTGGCGCAGTGGTTGAGAGTCCGCCTGCCGATGCAGGGGACACGGGTTCGTGCCCCTGGTCCGGGAAGATCCCACATGCCGCGGAGCGGCTGGGCCCGTGAGCCATGGCCGCTGAGCACCTGTGGATATTCATAACGCTGTGCAACCATCACTATCATCTAGTTCCGGAAAGCTTCTCTCATCCTCAAAAGAAACCCCATTAGTAATCACCTCCCATCCCCCCTTCCCCCGGACACTTGCGGTCTCTCTGGATTTGCGTATTCTGGGCTTTTCAGACAAACGCAATCATATAATATGTGGCCTTTTGTGTCTGGCTACTTTCACTTAGCGTAATGTTTTCAAGGTTCATCCACACTGTAAACGTGACAGAACTTCATTCCTTTTCATAGCTGAGTAATATTTCTTTGTATGGATATAACAGATTTTGCTTATTCATACATCAGTCGCTGGATATTTGAATTGTTGGTAGTTTTTGGCTACTATAATGCTGCTCTGAACGTTTATGTATAACTTCTGTGTGGACATACATCTTCAGTTCTCACAGATACATCCTCAGGAATGGAACTGCTGGGTCATGTGGTAACTGTGTATAACATTTTGAAGAACTGCCAAACTGTCTTCCCCAGCCACTGCTCCATTTTACATTTCCACCAGTAATGTATGAGGGTTCCAATTCCTTGACAACCTTGCCAACAATTGTTACTGTCTTTTTCATCATAGCCATGCTAGTGGGTGTGAAGTTGTTTTGATTTGCATTACCCTTGTGCCTGATGGTGTTGAGCATTATTTCATGTGCTTATTGGTCATTTGTATATATTCTTTGGAGAAATGTCTGTTCAGATCCATTGCCTCTTTTTAAATTGAG
Organism: Neophocaena asiaeorientalis asiaeorientalis; assembly: GCF_003031525.2. Taxonomy (NCBI): domain Eukaryota; kingdom Metazoa; phylum Chordata; class Mammalia; order Artiodactyla; family Phocoenidae; genus Neophocaena; species Neophocaena asiaeorientalis. The sequence goes on from NW_020173946.1 coordinate 1,234,317, forward strand.
TTATTGATCTTTTTATTGTTGAATTGTAAGAGTTCTTTATATTTTCTGGTGACTAGACCCTTATCAGATATATACTTTGCAAGTCTTTTCTCCCATTCTGTGGTTGTCTTAAGTATACAGTTGAATTAGTGCCTTTCACCAGAATATGTGTGGGTCGCCACAAAGGCTAGTGCTCAGACACTCCACCAGCAAACAATTGCATCTTTGTATCGCTAGCATCTCACCCAGAGCTTGGCATGAAATAAGTACCAGTGATTTGAGTAAATAAATGCACGGTTTTCCTTTGCCACTTTCCGAGGATAAAAATGGATCTGGGTAAGGTAGGCGGAAATGGATAATAAATTGCTGAGCAAAACCACAGAAGCAAAGGATGCACATTTGCACACTCAGGCGTCTTGTATCTGGCTGTCATTTTTCAAGATCAGTGAAGGGGAAGGCTGGAGTGCAGAGCTGGGTTTGCACCTGTGTTTCTGACACAGCAAATATACTTTTCTGGGATAAATAGGGTGACTCTGCACAGCCCTGGAAACATGGTGTAATTATAGGTGTAATTATCATGCTGAGAATTACGGTTGTCACCTATTGATTGCATCCTCTCAGCAAGTATTTGCACATTTCTTCCTGCCCCCACGCCACTCCACGCCGGCTCCAAAATCTAATTGTCACTGACCTTCCTCCAAATTGCTGGATCCAGGAGGGAAGACGGGGTGAAAATCCAGCAAGGGAGGTGCCAGCTGTCCCATTACCATCACCTTGGTCAGAGAAGAGGCAGCTGGGAGGGTCTCAGATTTAGGGACAAGGGGGGACAGTGTCACTCTGAGAAACGGAATCAAAGAATCCAAAGAAATGGGTAGGCGTCAACCTCGTGGGAGGCTGCGTCTCAGAATCATCTGGACAGAGAGGGATTTCTCATTCTGCAGATAAGACCCGGAGAGAGGCTTCTATAGTCCTAGAAGAGGTCCCAGGCCATCCCTGTAGAGGAAGACATCTGTTTATAAAGTTGCTAAATGTCAGATAAGCTGTCATCTTAGAAAGTATAAGTTGCTCACTCGTTCTTTGACTTATTCTTTCATTTCGTTGAGTGAACACTTGTTGAGCTAATGGCTGTCCCAGGAAGGGCCTCTGGGGGCTGCAGAGAGGAGTCAAGGACAGCCTCTGCCCTCCAGGGTCCTGCAAAACCCAGGCAGGGAGGCAAATGACTGCAAAGGAGACCCAGAGGTGGTGAAGGGGGATGGGGAGGTGGGAGGGGCTCGGGCCTCCCTGGGAGGCTCAGGAGGGGCTCCAGGGGCAGGTGGAGCCTGCAAGGGGGAGCGAGTATCTATCTGGTAGACTGGGGCATCGCGCACAGAGGGGGCGGTTCCTGTTGGGGCCAGCACCTGTGAAATCACAGGCCTGGATGGGAACCACAGGGAGGATGCTGTGATGGTGGCCGCGGGCTGCCCCCAGGAATGGGGACCGTGAGGTTGGCAGTGGGAATTTCCAGCCCAGCGTTCAGCTCTGCAGAGTCGGGCTGGGGGCCTTGGTTGGGACGTGGCAGATCTGGGAGGGGAGGGTTCGGGATCTGCTGGGTTGGTCTGAGGGTGGGGCGATGGCATCCTGCCTGTGCTGCTTGGTGAGTCTGTCTGGGGTGCTGCCTCTGTCCCTGGGACACCCGTCTCATCCCATAGCTCTCTGAGGCCGATTTGTCTTTGAAACAGCATCTTTCTGGGGATAGGGGGAGGGGGGAGGGGCAAGTGGATTGATTGAAACAGTGAGCAAGTCTCACACTTTTGGTTCGCAGGACTCTCAAACTTTTCAGAATTATTGAGGGCTCCACTGATCTTGTGTTTATGTGGGTTATATCTTCGGATATGGACCGTGCTAGAAATTAAAACTGAGAATACACGGGCACACATCCCCTCAGCCGTCAAGTGATGATGTCTTCACATGTCCCGTGGAAACCCCTAGTGTACACTCGAGAGAAAATGAGAGTGAAACAGGCAGATACGGTCTAGGTATTATTATGAAAACGATTTTTACCTCATAGACCCTCCTGAAAGGGTGTTGGGAATCCCAGAGGTGTTCTAAACCACACTTCAGTGTTGTGTTGGATTACAAGCTATATACGTAGGTCCACGTCTGCTTGATCCCTGAGCCCCCAGTGAGTTTCTCAGCATAAATGTCCACCCAGCGAGTGGGCAGGCCTGGGGTGCTGTCTGAGGGCCAGGTGGGCACTATGTTGTGGGGGGAGGGATACCACGCAGAGTAAGAAATTCCTGCCCGTGGCAGTTCCCGGGGGGCTGGAGGTCAATGTGGAATGGCAGAAGCAGATATTTCTGTTGCGACTGTGGTGCGGCTATGAGGGACGGTGACCAGCCGAGCCCAATCAGGGGACTGCAGGCTTCCCCGGGGAAGTGAATCCAGACTCCTGGCTGAAGAGGAAGTGGAAGTTGGCCTGATGAAGAGCAGCGCTGGCTGAGAAAGTGACCCTGTAGGAACTTGATCAGGACGGAAGAGGCCTGGGTGGTTAGAGCCCAGTGACTTAGGGGGAGAGGGGGCACATTGGAGGGGGGAGAGGGTCGGCCTGAAAAGCACCCCTCACATTCCCATCCTCCACTGGAGGATCTGACCGGAAGGAGTCCATTGCCAGCCTGGATATCGTACCCTGAACTGCCCTCCGGGTGGCCCTGAGTGCTGCCCTCCTCTCTGCCGCCCGCCCAGGGCTGCTCACTGTCACGCCTCTCAACTCCTGGCTATGTCTCCCAACTCATGGCCCTTCCTTACCTCTGTGCCTTGAGCTGCGTTCTTCCTGCTGCCTGTACACCCTCATCAGATGCTCCTGTCCCTCACACCCCAGTTCCGTTGCCTCTCCCCAGCGTTTCCTCACCATGCCCCAGTCGCCTTGTCCACCTCTGCCTCCTCCTGTAGCTCATTCATAGGAATCATCGAGCTCACTCTCATACTATGAGCCACTGTTCCACAACACTGTGGAGTGGGTCTATTATTAACCCTACTTCACAGATGAGGAAACCAAGGCCCAGAGAGGTTAAGTACCTGGCACAAGGCCACAGAGCTAGGAGGTGATGGGACTGGGCTTGAACCCAGGCAGTCTGGTTCCAGTCTGTACTCCTAACCACTGCATTGGGCTGGCCACTTTTTATCCTATGTCATCTTCTTTCCAGCTCTCGAACCATGTGTTCATTCCCAGGCTGCTACATAGTAGGTGCTCATTAGAGGTTTGACGAATGAATTTCATCTTCCTATCCTGCTCGCCTGGGTGTCATGCCTTGTGCATTTGCCATTAATAAAGGAGTGAGGACATGGGCTGATGAGCAGGCAAAGAACAGATGACTGCCACCTGTTAACGTGTGTGGAAGCTGTAATTACCAGTGTTTTCCAGGGCAGAGGTGCGAGTTCATAATGACTAGACAGGTTCTAAAATCATCCCCGTCATTGGTGAATGTGGTTCTGAAATGACTTTGTCATGGTAACATCCCTGGCCAACAGGAGGTAATGTTTTTACTGTCTTATCAAAAGCAAAAGCCTCTTGGGGCATGTGCCCTCCAAGGCCTGGGTTGGGGCTCTTAGTTCAAAGCACGGACAAGAGGAGGGTGCTTCCCCACGCTGGTGGTTAGAAGGCCCACCCCGGGGGTGCTCTGAGGTCAGAGACGGCTTTTGCAGGCTGAAAATGAGTTAAAGTCTGATCGTTATAATTCCCTTATCTCTGACTTCCTGCCGGGGCTGCTGGTGTCTGAGCTGCACAGAATCCGGGTGGCCTCTCAGCGGGGGCGGCTGACCGCCAGAACCTGTGCAGAGCCTGGGAGCAAACGATTGAGGGGGGTCTTGATGAAAAATGGGTGCCAGGTGTTGGGGATAAAAGCCCACTGTCGGCCATTACCATTTCCCCCACCTCTGGGCAGCCCCAGTTACCCTGGCTCTGCAGGATTTTCCCTCCAGCTCTGCAGATCTGCTGGCATATTTATTTGTAAGTGAAGTAAGCAGAATTTTTCAAAGGGAAGCAGTTTGCAAAAGCTGAAAAGAAAGCAACTTGGGGTAAATGGCTCATCTGGCAATGGGAAACAGCCTCTGGCATCGAGAGCTCTTTAACCTTGTCTGTATAAGCAGCGGGGGAACTTGGCTGCTGTATCATCTTGGAGAAGGAGCTTTCTGTCTCCCTGCTGAGGCTAGACCCTGGGGAGAAAGAGCCTAAAACTCAGCCCAGGACCCCTGGAGAAATTTGATAGGGAGATGTCTCTTTGCCCCCATCCAGTCAACTTCTGTGCCCTTCCTGTCCAAGCCTCCGTGGTTTCTGTCCCCTAGCCGATTATATAGTCCCCCACCTCGTCTCTGAGTTCTGCCCCAGCGCCCAGGCAGTCTCCTCTGCATACTGCAGCTATCAGTATGATCTCCTAAAAATGCAGAGTGAATCTGCTCCGTTACACCTGGGAGCAAGACCGCTGGTGCCTCCTGTACCCGCATAAAAGCAGTACAAAGGCTTCCACTCAGAATCAAACCTGGTCTTACCAAGGCCTTCATGGCCCCGTGTGATCGGGCCCTTCTGACTTTCTGTTCCCGTTTCCAGATGCAGCCACACTGGCCTCTTGGCTGTTCTCACATACATCAAGCTTGTTCCTTCCTCAGGGCCTTTGCATTTGCTGTCCCCTCTCCTTGCCTCCCTCCCCCCATCCTCCTGGTTTGGTTCTCCCTCTCTCGGTTGAGGGCTCTGCTCCCATATCATCTCATCAGAAATGCCCTCCCTGTCGGCTCTCTATAGAGTAGCACCCCTTCTCTCTCCCCTGCACTCCCTGCCCGCCCCCATTCTCAGCTTTATTTTTCTCCATGGAACTCAGTGTCACCGGATACAGTGCATAGTTATCTATATGTTCAGTTTCTGTCCTGCTACATCAAAATGTAAATGTAAGACAAGGACTTCGTTTAGTTCACAGCTGGGTTCCCAGTGCGTTGAGCAGTGTCTGGCACAGAACAGGTCCTCACCAAGTCTTTGTTGTACAGATGAAGAGCTGGGTCTCCACGTGCCCCTTCATATTCACCCACCATGTTCACCCACTACCCTGTCACGCGACAAAGGTGAGCTTTGGATTTCAGCAGCTCTGGGTTTGAATTCTGGCTCTTCTGTTCCCTGGTCAGGTGCTACCGGTCAAGTCGGTTTCCTTCCTTCATTTGCCAAATGCAGAGAGCATGGCTTACCCGTATGGCTGTTGGGCGAAGGGAAGTTAGGGTGCTCAGTATCTGCTAGCCTGTATACTGTGTTAATTCAATGTACGCAAACAGAGGAAACACCTTAAGAAAAATAAGTAACAGCTTTATTGAGCTATAATTCACATCCCATAAAATTTACCCATTTAAAGCATACAGCCCAGTGGTTTAATATATTCAAAGACTTGTGTAACCATCAACACCATGCAATTTTTATCACCCTCAGAAAGGAACCTCATACCCCTTAGCAGTCATCCCCTATTACTTCCTCCCCCCCAGGCCCTGGCAATAGCTGATTTATATTCTGTCCCTATAGATTTGCACATTTTTGACATTTCATATAAAAAGAATCATACAGTATGTGGTCTTTTGTGACTGGCTTCTTTCACTTAGTATTTTGTTTTCAAGACTCATCCGTGTTGTAGCATGTATCATTACTTCATACGTTTTTATGTTAAATAACATACCATTGTGTAGATATATCACATATGGTCGATCCATTCATCCATTGATGGACATTTGGATTGCTTCCACTTTTTCACTGTTACAAATAATGCTGCTGTGAACTTCTGTGTACAAGTTTCATGTGGATGAGGAGAGTTTTTGTTGGACATCTCCAGGACAGTTCAGGGATACCTTCTTTGGGGGGTGTTCATACCTGGAGCCAGGTCCCAAATCCCCCAGGAGCTCCTGAACTCGTTCCTTTCAAATTGTGATTGTATTTTTAGAGAGCTATGTTACTTATCCCAGCAGACATTCTTTTGCTATGATTGCTTCATCGTTATGCTTTCACTTTTCTATATGACTAGTTGGTTGTTCCTTTGATGTTGCCACCTGGGATTCCTCTCTCTGTACGTGCTAGTTATCTTCTTGATGCCTCTCCTAGGCCTTACTCTGCTCGGCTAACTGGCTTTATTTGACTCTGTTCTCAGAACTGATCACATTACTTTCTCTCTGGAGCTGCCCTTTTCTGAATGAAATTTGCCATTCTGCTCCGAGAACCCTCGACTTAAAGTGGACTTGTCTGAAACGTGATCTTTGAGTTTTTAGTTCATCTCATTCCAGTCAATTTCTTTATCTCCTAAATGCATTATCCACGAGCCCAGTAGAATACCAAAAAGCACTTGTAGAAGATTCATTAAGTCTTGGCTGCTGGTGAGGGTGTGATAACAAAGGCAGCATCAGTCTGCTTTGCCAAGCGCCAGTGTTTGAACTCCTCAGGTTAGCGCTTCTCCTTTGCCTGATGGAAGGCGTATGCAGATTCTGCTCTGAAGGGCATCTGCAGCAGTGGCTTATCTTCTTGAGGGGGAGGATGGTGGTGCAGAGGGCCAGCTCTCTGGTTCTACTCTGAGGGCACAAAGGAAGGTTTGTTGAAAACATCTCAGTCAGGGCTTCCCTGGTGGCGCAGTGGTTGAGAGTCCGCCTGCCGATGCAGGGGACACGGGTTCGTGCCCCGGTCCGGGAGGATCCCACATGCCGCGGAGCGGCTGGGCCCATGAGCCATGGCTGCTGGGCCTACGCGTCCGGAGCCTGTGCTCCGCAACGGGAGAGGCCACAACAGTGAGAGGGCTGCATACCACAAAAAAAACAAAACAAAAACAAAACCCATCTCAGTCAAAGTTGGGTGGGATTGCAGAGATCAACCGTGTCTCACATTTGCAGAGCACTTTTGAGTGCATTTTCCTGTATGTTATGTTATGGAGGATACCTCAGGGCCTTTGCATGTGCTCTTCCACTTCACTCAGGCCTCTGTCCATCTGTCACCACATCAGAAAAGCCTTCCCTGAACACCCCGCCCCCACTCACCCCCCACCGTCGCTCTTGGTCCCCTTCCTTGGCTTTCTTCTTTCTTCGCAGCACTTATCTCCACTGTGTGTTTTATATTTATTTGTTTATCTGTTGCTGTTGTTCAAGAGGACGTAAGCCCCGTGAGAGCGCATCATCCACTGTTACATCTTTAAAGCTTAACATGGGTCTCAGAACATGGAAGGGACTCAGTAAATGTATGTTGAGTGAATGCGTGAATGCATTTACTTTTATGAAAACCCTGAGGCGAAGGTACTGTTATCTCCGTTATGTGGGGGAAGGAGCCCAGAGTCAGATGACTTGAGAATCACTCAAGGTCATAGGGTGGGATGTAACTGAGCCCTAAATTGAGTTCGGCCCTGCTGGGTCTCTGTGAAGCCATCTCCCAGGCTTACAGGGTCTGAGAAAGTCCTCTGTAGGTCCTTTGGAATTTCTCTGAAAATGCCACAGACTTTAGCAGGAAGTGGCACATGAGGTATATGGAATGGAGTGGCAATTTTAAGAGTTACAGAGCAAGGATTTCCTGTGACCTGAGAGGGAATACAGGAAGTAAGTGAAACCTGGCAAAACAACTGTAGAAGAGACTTGGAACTGAGGGGAGGGCTGGCGGGAGAGGAAGGAGGATGACCCAGTGGGAGTGGCTTTGGAAGGTCGTAAACCCAAAGGAAAGCCTCCGCAGTGATGTCTTCGGAGCCTTGTGATGGATTCAGCCTAAACCTGCCCACTGGCTCATCTCAGGCTGTTCAGTGCACTCGCCCACACCCCCAGTATGCACAGATGTTTCTCTACTGAGGGTCTAACACTCCGAGGGACAGGAGGGACGGCAGCCTGGGACCCTGAACTCTTGAGTGCTGTGCTAAGGAGAAAGAGGCATGGATAATGAGAACAGACATCCCAAGTCACCCTGGATCTGATTGTGGGGTGTATCATGTGATTTTATTGCAGTAGGTGGTACTTGTATGGATGAGGAATCTGCGTGTCATCAATTTGTGAAAATAAGTTGGCAGGAAAAGGAAGCCTGTGGTGACACCAGAAAACTCACTCAAGATTATCAGTTTGGGGCTTCCCTGGTGGCGCAGTGGTTGAGAGTCCGCCTGCCGATGCAGGGGACACGGGTTCATGCCCCGGTCCGGGAGGATCCCACATGCCGCGGAGCGGCTGGGCCCGTGAGCCATGGCCGCTGAGCCTGCATGTCCGGAGCCTGTGCTCCGCAACGGGAGAGGCCACAACAGTGAGAGGCCCGCTTACCGGGGGGAGGGGGGAATTATCAGTTTACCTGGAATGATCCATAGGTCACATGACCTCTGTAGGAGTAATCAGGGCTGAACTCCAAAAGTAGATACAAGGGCCTGGTCATTTGTGATTTTTTTTTTTCCCACAGGGGTGGTGGTGGTAGGGAATCATTAGGTGACACATTTAAAAGTGCCCCTTTTTTTGCATACTGTAAATGTATTTGTTGATATACAGGTGCTATAACAAGCAGACCCTCACAAGCATCATGGCTTAAATTGATATTTATTTCTTGCTTGTGTGACATCCCAAACAGGTTTTATAACAGGTGGGCTGCTCTCCACCAAGTGGTGGCTCTTTCCATCTTGGCATTGCCATTTCCATCATGTCACGTGCGTGGTTGCTGGGTTTGCATCGAGGAGGAAGAAGGAATATGGCGGAAGCGGGGTGAAGAGTTCTGTAGGCTGGGCCGGAGGTGGCACAGTCACATCCATTCACGTTGCATTAGCTGGAGCTCAGTTCTGGGACATCCCTGGGAGGCTGGGAAACCATGTGGTATGGGAGGAGCTGTAGCTCAGGCAACAGCAGTCCTTCTCTGCCACAGAGAGTCAATATTTTTAGTAAAATACGCCCTTTAAGTGATAAAGGCCTTTGTGTGCGACTGAGTATGTTCTTTTTTTTTTTTTTAACATCTTTATTGGAGTATAATTGCTTTACAAGGGTGTGTTAGTTTCTGCTGTATAACAAAGTGAATCAGCTATACGTATACGTATATCCCCATGTCCCTTCCCTCTTGCGTCTCCCTCCCACCCTCCTTATCCCACTCCTCTAGGGGGTCACAAAGCAACGAGCTATCTCCCTGTGCTATGCGGCTGCTTCCCACTAGCTATCTACTTTACATTTGGTAGTGTATATATGTCCATGCCAAGCTCTCATTTCGTCCCAGCTTACCCTTCCCCCTCCCCGTGTCCTCAAGTCCATTCTCTACGTCTGAGTCTTTATTCCTGTCCTGCCCCTAGGTTCTTCATAACCTATTTTTTTTTTTTTTAGATTCCATATATATGTGTTAGCGTACGGTATTTGTTTTTCTCTTTCTGACTTACTTCACTCTGCGTGACAGACTCTAGGTCCGTCCACCTCACCACAAATAACTCAATTTCGTTCTTTTTGTGGCTGAGTAATATTCCATTGTGTATATGTGCCACATCTTCTGCGACCGAGTACGTTCTTGAGAATTGTTTCCTTCGATCCTCACAGGAGAGTTGTTTTTGTCCCCATTTTGCAGATGAAGACACGGAGGCTCAGAGAACACAAGTAACTTGTTCATGGCCACAGAGGGTCAGATGCTGGTGTCAGGATTGGAATCCACATGCTCATAGGCCTCATACTGTTTCCTGATCCTGGGTTTTCTTTCCATTCATTTTTGAATGTGGCCTGAAGTTCTACCTTTAGACTTTTCTACCTGTGCTGTGCTGGCTCTCTGGAGAATCATGGCTATAACCTCCTCTGAGAGGCTCTGGGGGACTTGTCTCCTTAGTGACAGCACACAGACTAGGACACGCCGTGGTGCTGAGGGTTTTCGGAAACTTTGGGGAGAGAGAGGTGTATGTTAAACCCTGTGCCTCAGAGAGAGTGAGAGAAGCACGGGATTAAAGGGGAAAACACGTGAGGACCCACCCCCATCCCTGCGCCTGGGAACCCAGGCCAGGCCTCGCCCGCGGGCTCCTCTGAAGGAGGCGGTTAGCCCCGTTGGATGGTTGAATGGCCAACAATGAGTTAGAAGCCCGAGATCCTGCTCAAATCCCTGGACTCTGCGTGGAACTGAAGAAGGACTTTTAAAACTAGACCTGATAGGTGGAACTAAATATCCTCCGTAGTGAGGAATAATCTCATTTGGGCCTCTGAGGCTTTCTCAGCTCAGGCTCTCTAAAAATATCCTTCATTGACTCTTCACTTTGTAACCCACACCCAGGCTTGTGCAGCTCCCTTCACTCTTTTTCCGCTCCCCTGCCAGCTGCCTCCTTCCTCTTCTCACCAGCCTGGCCTTGCTCAGGTGCTGGTGACGGCGGGACTCACGTTAGGGCGGGCCCTGCGGAGATGCAGCAGGTGGGGAAGGGATGCTGTGCCTGCGGGCACACCTGGATTGGGGGGAGTTAGCAGGGGTGTGTGTGTGAGTCTGTGTGTGAGAGTCTGTGTGTGTGTGTGAATCTGTGTGCAAGTCTGTGTCTTTTTGTGAGTCTGAGTGTCTCTGTGTATGAGTCTGTGTGAATGTGTGTGTGTGTGTATGTGAGTGTGTGTGTCTGTGTGTCCCTGTGTGAGTGTGTGTGTGTGTGTGAATCGGTGTGTGTGCAAGTCTGTGTGTGAGTCTGTATCTTCGAGTCTGAGTCTCTTTGTGTGAGTGTATGTGTGTCTGTGTGTGAGTCTGTGAGTGTGTGTGTATAAGTCCGTGTCTCCGTGTGTGTGTGTGTGTGAGTGTGTGTGTGTGTCTTTGAGTGTGTCTGTGAGTGTGGGCACTCTGCTCTAAATGGCTTCCACTCCCAGAATTTGCTGCTGGAGGTCTCTGGCGAGAGTGAGACATAGTCATCTGAGCTGGTCCAGCCCGGAGGACATTGATTCCAGCCCCTGGCTATGTTGAAGGCAGGGAGGAAGCTCCAAGAGGAGCCCAGAATGGGACCTTGTGAAGCTCGAAGCTTGCCGCCTTCAGCATCCTTCTTGGGCAAATTCTCTTAAGAGTCGGTGTGGTTCATCCTAGCTTGGATCTCAGTGAGTCACCCGGAAGGCATCCAGGCCTGCTCATTCCGGCTGCCTCAGGGCGTTTGTGCCCAGCTAATTATGGGCAGCTCTGATCTGAAGTAACAAGGTTGAGTGGAGCTAGGTGGAGAAATGACCCAGACAGAAACGGGGGCCCGGGCTGGCTGCCCCAGCTGCACGGTGGCTGCACTTACGGCTGGCAATGAGGTCAGGGTGTTTCTGCTTTGTGACAGATTTGGGACGCAGGGGAAAGAGGAGTGCAGGCTTGGTGCTGACAGAGACCAGTACTGATGCCAGTACAGACAGAGTGGGTCACAGTCGGGGAGTGGGGGCAGCAGAGTTTAAGCCGAGGAGGATTCTCATGACTGGGGGACAGGTTTCCTGTGATGTATCACGAGCTCCAGCATCTCTCAGCAAGATGCTCTTGCCACTGAACACAACGCGACATCACTGTGTCTGCAAGGTGCCTGGGCAGAAAAATCCCTCATGGGTCTGGGCACAGAATTGCAGTTCTGAGCAGTTCAGGCTATGACCCCACCAAGGAATTGAGCCCAGCACCTGAGTTTTGTGGAGGCAGGTTTGTGTTAAGACACTGGGCAGAGATGTGCTTTTCAAATGCAAATTTTAGTAGTATTTATTTCAATGGGTCCCTTAGGAGCAGTAAGCATTCTCAATCCCAATTAACCTGGGCATGCCTGGGCCTTAGTGACACTTCTCAGAGCCAGCAGCTGGCACGACTCCTGTAAAGAGATAGCTTCAACCCAAGGCTGAGTGATAAGGTGATGCGTTGAAGAATGTAAAAGATTTGAACCTTTGCTTCTGCAAAGAGCTTGGCTGCTGTACCACAAATCACATTTGTATGGCATTTTACTTCCAAAGGGTAGCTTTAGTCATAGAGAAGACAAAAGCTTTGCGTTGAAATTTTTCTGCCTTTTTTTCTTTTCTTTTCTTTTGTTTTTGGACAGCAAGAGAGATGAGACATAATTTGTGTTTTTGACCTCTGCTTTCAAATCACTTTATAAATGGCTTTAAAACTGTCTTAGTGTGTGTTCAGGCTGCTATAACAAAAATACCACAGACTGGGTGGCTTAAACAACAAATATCTATTGCTCACAGTTCTGGAGGCTTGGAGGCTGGGACATCAAAGATTAAGGGCCTGGCAGATTCAGTGTCTGGTGAGAGCTCACTTTCTAGTTCATATAGATGGCTGTCTTCTCACTGTGTCCTCATATGGCAGAAAGTTGCTCTCGGGGGTCTCTTTTATAAGGCACTAATCACATTGATGAGGGTTCCACCCTCATGGCCCAATCACCTCCCAAAGGCCCACCTCCTAATACCATCACATTGGGAATTAGGATTTCAACATACGAATTTTGGAGGGGACACAGACATTCAGCCCATAACAAAAGCTCCATGTAAATGGTCCAGAGGAGTTCCCTCTGAAGGAGTTTTGAAATGCCTTAATCCATTTGTGTCGCTTATGGTTTTCTTTCTAAATAGGCACAGAAGTGATTAGATGGTAAGAATTTAAGTATTTATGTCTAAATAAATGCAGTGGCTCTTGCACTTATATTTCTTTTAAATAAAAATTCTACATGATAAAAGAGCTTTTTACATATCACAGCATGCAGGAGAGGTATAAGGAAGCACAGAGTACAGTTTTCTAGTTTGATTACTGTAAGCAGAAGGGGTCTAGATTAATCCATAAGAGTACAAATAGGGCTTCCCTGGTGGCGCAGTGGTTGAGAGTCCGCCTGCTGATGCAGGGGACACGGGTTCGTGCCCCGGTCCGGGAAGATCCCACATGCCGCGGAGCGGCTGGGCCCATGAGCTGTGGCCGCTGAGCCTGCGTGTCTGGAACCTGTGCTCCGCAACGGGAGAGGCCACAACAGTGAGAGGCCCGCGTACCGCCAAAAAAAAAAAAAAAAAAAAAAAAAAAGAGTACAAATAGCTCCCCACTTGAAGCTTTATATGGTATCCTGTGGTAGAATAGCTACCCTAGTTATGCTTTTCTTTGGATAATAATGCTATTGGTCTCCTTCCCTCCCTCCCTCATACACCAGAGCTGATGTGGGGACATAACCCCAAAACACTGCCACATGGTGAGGACAGATAACACTTGATATAAAATAATAATCCATTCTTGGATGAATCCCATGGCATACTGATAATCCCAGATGAAAGAAATTAAACCCATTTTACAGATGGATTCACCATTTGGTCCTGGTCCTGTTGACTTCCATCTCCTGTTTCCGAGCCTGTTCTCCTGGATCCTGTTACCTATCAGATATTAAATATCCAGATCCAGGAAGCTATCAAATATCAAAAGCACAGTTCAGGGCTGTGGTTACTTTCAACAAGCCAACCATTTAAGAGGCATCAGGACATAGCGGCAGGAAGAAAGGTCAAGGTCGCTGCTTCAGCAATCTCCCAAATCCCGCTGGCATAAGCTCTCTTCCTGTCTACTTTGTCTGCAAGATTTGGTGCCAGGAGTTCTAAAGGGCAGCTCTTCAGGCAGCTGAACCAAGAGGAAGGCTCCACTCCCTGCTCTGTCTTTCCTCTTCCTGCAGAGATGCAAGGTGGCTTTGAAATGCCCGTATCTTCTTTCCTTTCTGAGCGCCTTATTTGTTCAAGTGCTTCCACTCTGAGCATTTGCTCTATTCCTCTCCCCAACTGCCTCGGAAAGTACCCAGGCAAGCAGCTCACAGCCCATCCATCAGAGTACTGTGTGCTTCTGCTTTCTCAGAGGAAATGATCACAATGGCTGCAGAGGAAAGGACATGCCCCTGTTTTCAGTGTAGCATCAGAGACTGGAAAAGTCCAGTGTCTTGCTTGGACTCCCCAGCCCACTCTTGGCTTCCTCCGCTTCTCTTTGGGAGGAGGAGGGGGAAAAGCAGGAAGAGTTTAGCTAGCATCGTTCAGGTGATGCTTTCTAGCTTCCTGAGAGCTTTCTCTCAAGTAAACTCTGTGGAGTTCTGCTGGGATTATTGGACACAGAGTATGAGTAATAGGCTGGCCCCCTAGAATTCTCTGGACTCTCTTTATTATGAGTGTTCCCCCTAGAACCAGAACAGTGCTTCTAATTTATCACATCTGGTCACTAGGTGAGATGAATAGGGCTCCGCAAACCACCATGGGGACAAATTGTACCAAATTCTGATGTTAATGAAAGGAAGTTCCGTCACGGACAGGGAGTGAGAAGGAGCTGGGGTGGAGACGGGTAACTCCCAGCATGCACACAGGTGCACCATGCACACCTATGTGCAGGGCACTTACACACATGCTCACACATTCACAGTGTTTGAGGTCGGCACTCACAAACACCCGTCATCTTTATGCCCTAATGACAGGCACTTCACTGCTTTTAGTCACCCTTAGGGTGGCCCTGGATATTGGCACCTTTATGCTTTGCATGGGCCGGTTCCTCTGCGTGAGAGCCTCTTTCTGTTTCCTCCACCCAGTGCATCTGGCCAACCCCAGTTGCTTCATGTAGAGTGGGAAGCCTTTGCTGCCCACCCCTCCCCCGTGCCCCACAGCACACACAGGGGCTCACTTCCAATGATGCACTGCACGTGGCACTGCCGTCCTTCACCATTGTTCTGTGATAGGACATCTGTTGCTCATGTACCTGTCTCCCCACTCTACCTTGAGTCATGTTTTTCCATTGTACAAAACAACTGTTGTGTGCATCAACATGCCTGGCACATACAGGCAATTAGTAGATGTTTGTTAAATGAATGAATAAATGAATGAATACATTTGGTGGGGGTGGGGTTAGTTTGGACTATCTGGCCACCATATGTGGACGCTAAGAACTAATTGTTCTTATGGAGTAAAATTTCTTACATTTGTCTCTTTTTATTGTTATTATCGTCTCTCGTCAGGAACACTACCAAAATCTAATTTGACTTGGTAGCACTCAATCTATATAATTTCTTTCCTGGTAGAAATGCTCCTGCCATCACCAAGACTTGCCCCTTGGTTCTCCCACAAGAAATCTCTGATCTCCCATGGAAGGGATTTATTTAGCTCTGTCTACAGGCCTCCTGATGGTGGAAACTGGGCTTGGATCCAGACTGAGTGGTGGGGAGTTGCCAGGGTTAGCCCCTTGGATTGCTGGCCAGAAGAGAATTGGCAGCAGTGGTCGACGAGGGCTCTCATTTCCCAACTTTATGTGCCAAAATTCTCTAGTATTATATTTGCCATGGTGACCAAGGTAGTATAGCGTTTTCCCCTCTCAGCTAAATGCTAAAAGGCGAAAAGACTTTTCTTGCTCACATGGAGAAACATTTAACTCCAACCAGGAAAAAAAAAAAAAAAAAAAGCCTTGGGGCCATTAAAAAAAGGCACTAGCATCAAAATATAGCAGCTTTGTCCAAGCTGTTCAGAACACTTCATAAGCAATGTCCTGGCTGCACATGTAGGAGAGAGGTAGGGTTTGTTCTGAACTACACTTCAGTGTATGATTTAAAATGTGGCCACAGTGCAGGATATTTGCATGCCTGTCTTTGGGCTCTGTTTTTAAAACAAGGAGAGACGTGATGAAAGCCACAGCTGGTGACCTGGCCCCAAGCCTGGGCAGCTGGGGCTCCAGCAAGGCTGTGGAGTCGCTCATGTGAGGTGCCTGCGGGGTGGGGAGAGGCCTGCGTCCATTGCTCTCCCTACAGCTGGTGCACCAGAGTTGACATGGAATTCCAGGTCTGTGACCATTTGCTGTGACACTCCTTCAGCATGAAAGCAAGTAGCTAGGGGATGAGCTATAAGTCATTTCCAGGGACCCAGAAGGAGCCCCGGGGAAGCTAGATGGTTCCTTTTTTTTTTTTAAATGAGCAGACCCATTTTCCCCAGTAGACCCTCAAACTTCCAGGTCTCTCCTGACCAAAAACAGCCAGTGAGGGTGGATCCCAGCTCCATGTGGTGTCTTGCCTTGGCTACACAGTGCTTACGCGGACATGAAGTTTCCTCCTGACACCAGCAGCCTCCCCGAGCCAGAAGAACAGACAGGGCTGACACCTGTTTGCTGGCCTCAGGACGCTGAGCTGGGGTGCCGGGGGTCCACCATCCCGAAGCACTCATGTCCAGCCAGCTGCCTGCCTGTGCTGAGATGCAGGTCCGTGCAGAGGGGGTGCGTGTGTAGATCCTTAGGTAGGTATAGGCATATACGTTCGGTCCTCCCTATTGGTGGATTCCATATTTGTGAACTTGCCTACTCGCTAAACTTTATTTGAAACCTCAGAATCAATACTTGTGGCAGCTTCGTGATCATCTGTCACATACGCAGAGTAGTGAAAAATTTGAGTCACCCCACATGCGCATCTCCGGCGAAGGTCAATTAAGGCCATGCTCTGCCTGCTTGTTTCAGCTCTCCTGATGTAAACAGGTGTCCTTTGTGTGGTATATTTAATGCTGCATTTTTGTGCTTTTTGTTGGTGATTCTGCCATTTGAAACAGCCCCCAAACATAGTGCTGAAGTGCTGTCTAGAGTTCCTAAGTTCGGGAAGGCTGTGATGTGCTTTATGGAGAAAAGAGGTGTTAGATAAGCTTGGTTCAGGCATGAGTGACAGAGCTGTTGGTCTGCAAGTTTAATGTTAATGAAACACAAACATATTAAATAAGGTGTCCTTAAGCAGAAACATACAAAACAAGGTTAAATATTGATCTCTTGATGAAGCTGCTGTGGCCAGAGGCTGGTAGGAGCCTGACTGTGTATTTCCTCTGGGAGCGATGGTTCACTGTTTGCTAATTCAGTGTTTGCGGCCACTTCGTAGAACAGAATTACCGTGATTCACGAATACTGAGAATGAACTGAATACACTGCTTCGGGAGAGGGTTTTACATAGAGTTTTGTATCTATGATGCCACATTTGGAAACATTTGCCTGTGGTCGTATGGAAAAACCTCCCTGACACAGACTGTGGGCTCACACCGGTCCGGTGCTGGGTTGGGGGTGGGAATGGAGGGGAGAGGGCTGCTGTGAACAGGACCCCAGGAAAATGCTGCTGATTGATCTGGAGAGGGCTGTTGTGGTCATGGTGCCCTGGACGCTGGGTGAGAACAGAGGCCCAGGGAACGCCCTGACGTTGCCCCTAGTTTGGTTCCTGGTGCTCCCTGGATCCTCTGTGGGTCTCAGCTGTGAGATGAGCTGTGCTCCCATCCACACAGTGACTGGAAAGGACAGTGGGCAGGGCACTGGAGCAGGGAATGGAGACGGAAGGGTGGGGATTTTTCATCCCTCCGCTTTGTCACTCCCCAGAAAAGAAATGGTAATGGATATCCAGGAACAAACAAATTCCCGAGTGCCCACTGCTGCCAGGCCCTGCGCATTTGATCTCATCTGAACTGGACAGCAGCCGTCCGAATGATCGTCTCCATACTGCTGATGCAGAGCAGGTGCAGAGAGGTTACCTAAATTATCAGAGGACACGGCTAATAAAGGATCGAATTCAGATTCAAGCCTAGGTTAACTAATGATACAACTAATAGGATTTGGTGGGTGACTGGAAAAACAGAACAGCAAGAAGAAGATAAGATTTTTGTCTGAGTGTCTAAAGTATTGGTTCCTTTGAGGGAGATGAAGTTGCGTGAGTGATGGCAGGGGACAAGGGTGAGTTAAGACCGTGGTTCTCAACCTGGGCTGATTTTGCCCCTTAGAGGACGTTTGGCAATGTCCGGATTCATTTTAGGTTGTTGAGGATGGAGGGGTGGGGGAATGCGATGCATCTGGTGGGCAGAGGCCAGGGATGCTGCTAAACATCCTGCAATGCACAGGGCAGCCCCACAGCAAAGAATTATTCAACTCCAAATGTCAGTAGTGCCAAGGCTGAGAAGACCTGAATTAAGATGATAGCAGGTTCTTGAAAGAGGTGTGTGGCTTGGATGTCTGGGGTCAGAGTGCAGAGACCCCAGAGGTGCCTGCAGACAGGCTCAAGGGAGACCACAGCGTCGTGACAGCAAAGGATAGCATTTTTACTTGGGGTTTCTGGTTACATTTACTCCACTGAAAAATGAGAGACTACAATCGATCCAGAAACTTCAGTAGAAGTATTTTCTTCTGACCTGTCATCATTCCTGGCTCAAAGTTTACTTTTTCTTCATATATTCTCTGTATTAAATCAGATGCACTCTGTCTGTGAGCCATGCAGTCACCTGGTGGCAGATGACAGATCAGTGACAAGTCAAGCAAGAGAGACAAGTGTCCCCGGATGTGGGAGGCCAGGCCGGGGCCCCAGAGCTGTCTGTAATGACCACAGGTATGAGCACCACTTGGGGCTCACAGGCAGCTTGGGGCCTCCACTAGAGGTCTGACACTAAGGACAAGGCTAGGGGCAGCAGTGGGTCCCAGAAAACCAGGCCCCCCATGAGGGTTAAGCATGACTTCAGTTTAGGGACCCCACTGGCTTTTTTATTTCTCAGACTCTTCTTACGGTTTGCAATGTTTGTTTGTGGGACAGCTGCAGGCATATTTGCAATATATATTTGCGGTTTGTCCTGGGGGAGCTGGTGAAGTTTTCAGAGACGGACTCATGAGTAAAAATGAATCGTGTTGGGGCTTCCCTGGTGGCGCAGTGGTCGAGAGTCCGCCTGATGATGCAGGGGACGCGGGTTCGTACCCCGGTCCGGGAAGATCCCACATGCCGCGGAGCGGCTGGGCCCCTGAGCCATGGCCGCTGAGCCTGCGCGTCCGGAGCCTGTGCTCCGCAACGGGAGAGGCCACAACAGTGATGCCAGGCGTTACGGGGCACAGAGATGGGGGCAGGTGCCTTAGCCTGGAGAAGCCTGAGGAGGGTGAGGGACGTCTCCACTGAGTTGCTGTCAGGACCAGAAGGTGGAGGAGGAGTCCAGGAAGAGGGAAGAATGTGCTGGAAGGTGGGAAGCATCCAGGCAGAGTGGGAACTTGGCTGTGAGAGGTCAGCCTCAGTCCAGGGCAAGGGGACGGACCCAAGGCAGCCAAGACTCAGGTGCCTCTGGAAGAGTGATCTCTGAAGCTTCAAGGGAGACTTCCTCTTTAAAAAAAAAAAAAGTTTTTTTTAATTTGTATTGACATTTTATACAATTTTTAATTGTTACTTTCCATTTACCGTTTGGCTATATTCCCCGGGTTGTTCAGTACATCCTTGAGCCTGTCTTACACCCAGTAGTTTTTTTGTACCTCCCACTCCCCCATCCCTACGTTGCTGCCCCCGCTACTGGTAACTACTAGTTCGTTTTATCAGTGAGTTTCCTTCATTTTTGTTATATTCACTTGTTTGTTGTAGTTTTTAGATTCCACACATAAGTGATATCACACAGTATTTGTCTCTCTCTGACTTATTTCGCTTAGTATAATGCCTTCCAAGTCCATCCATGTTGCTGCAAATGGCAAAATTTCATTCTTTTATATACAATGTCTATGTATATATTTATCCACTCATCTGTTGATGAACATTTAGGTTGCTTCCATATCTTGGCGATTGTAAATAATGCTGCTATGAACATTGGGATGCATGTATCTTCTTGAATCAGTGTTTTTGTCTTTTTGTCAGATATATACCCAGGAGTGGAATTACTAGGTCATTATGGTAGCTCTATTTTTAGTTTTTTGAGAAACTTCCATACTGTTTTCCACAGTGGCTGCACCAATTTACATTCCCACCAACAGTGTAGAAGGGTTCCCTTCTCTCCACATCCTTGCCAACATTTGTTACTTGTGCTCCCTTTTTTTTTTTTTGGCGATACGCAGGCCTCTCACTGTTGTGGCCTCTCCCATTGCGGAGCACAGGCTCCGGACGCGCAGGCTCAGCGGCCATGGCTCATGGGACCGGGGAATGTTAGGTACTTACTCTGCAAATAATAAGCATTTAAAATCATTCAATTAATCTTATTTCTCAAAGTATGGCCAAGCAGCCCACAGCCTGGGACTGCAGGAATGTGTGTGCAGATTGGGGTGAGGGTCCCAGACTGCCCTGGGGAGAGGGTGGGTGGAAGCAAGGGTATCCTATAGGCAGAGGATTTTTTTTTTTTAGGCTTTTAACCTTGCATAGTTTATTTATTTTTTACAATTTATTTTTATTTGTTCCAGCTTTATTGAGATATAATTGACATCTAAGTGTGCTAGGCTGTGTCTTCAGAGTAGGGGTGGAGTTATGTCCCGGTTTGGGGCTGCTCTCAGGCGGATTTTGTAGCCAGGGTGGCAGGTCCTCAGGCTCATTGTGACTCTGCTCTCCCAGCTCCATGCTCAGCTCATTTCCCACAGGCAGGGGGTATGACTGCTTCTGGTGTAAGACGCTCTCCTCAGCATCCTCTCATTACCCTGAAGGAAGACAACACAAGCTCCTTCTTTATCTTGTCTTATGCACCTAGGAGGGGAGGCTCTGGGCCAAAAAGGAGTTTGCATCTCTGCTCTACCCTTTGTTGTGTGATGGGGGAAACAAACTCTTTTGCCTCAAGCTCCTTATCCTTTAAAATGGAAATATTGAAGGATAGAGCCCACCTCTGGGAACTGTAGGGACTGTTAAATGTGCTACCACTGGTGGGTGCTTAGAACGCAGAGCACTCAATAAATATTCACTGTCATTATGAAAAAATAATCTAGGGCTTCCCTGGTGGCTCAGTGGTTGGGAGTCCGCCTGCCGATGCAGGGGACACGGGTTCGTGCCCCGGTCTGGGAAGATCCCACATGCCGCGGAGCGGGCTCGCTGGGCTTGTGCGTCCGGAGCCTGTGCTCTGCAATGGGAGAGGCCACAGCAGCGAGAGGCCCGCGTACCGCAAAAAAAAAAAAAATAATCTAATATCTGTTATTATTATCATCTTTAGCCACTCTCCCACTCTGTCAGACAGTAGAAATATGACGGGAGCCACAAATGCAAGCCATGTAATTGTAAATTTTTTACTACCTTATAAAAAAGCAGCCACGGTAAAAGAAAAAAAAAGTAGAAACAGGTGAAACTAATTTTGATGCTATATTTTATTTAATCCAGAATATCTACAATATCATTTCAACACACAATCGATAGAAAAGGCATTAAGATATTTTACGGTCTTCTTTGGATACTAACTCTTTGAGATCCAGTGTGTATGTTACACTTAACAGGACATCTCCGTTTGGACCAGCTACATTTTAAGTGCTCAGAAATCCTATGTGGCTAGTGGGTACCTTACTGGACGGCATTGCTGTAACCATATATACTAATTACTTCCAGAATGTACCATCGTCCCTCAAAACTTTTGCTTATCATATTCTTCCTTATCAACTCCAGCGTCTTTACTGGGTAATTCCTGTTTATCCCTCAGAGTGAGGTCTGGCGTCAGATTCTCCTGGGAGAATTCTGTGACCCCCTTAGTCTGAGATGGGGCCTCTCCTCCCACAGCTCCTGACCATTGCATGTACCCCGAGGGCTTTGGTGGATGTAGGAGCAGTGGGGAGGGAATACTTGAACTCGAAGGGGAGACTGCACAATTAGGAATGGTAACCCAAAGGAACATTGGCAGGTATATTAATATTTACTTTCTACTCCAGTTTTATGGGGTCACCTTTTCGTGTGTTTGGCTGTCAGTTACAAGCAGTGGTATTTCTCTCTGTTCATGGCTTAATACAGTTTTGGATTTATGTGATTTTAGGTAAAGGTTTTTTAGGTGTATCGAATCATGTGATTTGGACGAAGCTGGACTCCAGAACCTTAGATGGACAAACAAATTTCACATGAATTTGTTTTGCTCTTTATTTTACAGTGGAAGAATGAAAATGAGGGGAGGAGACATAAGGAAATACTACTTTTTTTTTTTTTTTTAGGCCACGCCATGCAGCATACAGGATCTTAGTTCCCCAACCAGGGATCGGACCCATGCCCCCTTGCACTGGGAGCTCAGAGTCTGAACCACTGGACTGCCGGGGAATTCCCAGGAAATACTACTTTTTACATTTAATAGTGGCATATTTATAAATAGAATTATTAGGATCGGCTGTTGTCACATTCGTGACAGCTGACCTGGTTTTGAATCCCTTTTCCATTGCCTGCGAGGCCTTTGCCATATTGCCTGATCTTTACCTGTCTGTTTCCTTGTCTGCCAGATAGGCATAATGACCATCTGATAGAGTTATAGTAAATAAGTAAATATGACAGAATACATAAGTAGTTTTTAATTTTAGTTTAATTTAGTTTTTAATTTTCATCTGGTAGAGTTATTGTTTGCTTTTTAGTTATTCATGTATAGTTCTGATAAGTTCTGATTCTCCATGTTTCTCTTTTGAAAAAAATATAGTTGATCCAAGACTGAAAAAGGAGTATTAAACCCACCCATATGATGTTGTTCTTTTCACCGCCTCCTTGATCTAATATTCAGATGCCCAAGTAAAATATTCTTTCTTCATACAGTATATCTTATATAAAATGACCTTGTTTGTTAATTATTTTTTCTTTTCTTTTTTAAAAGTCAGAATTTTTGAGATATTACATACAATAAAATGTACTCTCTCAAGTGTACAGTTTGATGAGTTTTGAAAAATGTATATAGCTGTATGAGCACCCTTATAATCAAGATGTAGAAGTTCCATCACTGCTAAAAGTTCTGTATACCCTCTTCCCAGACCATCCCCTCCTGCCTCCCCTGGTCCCTGGCAGCTACTGGTCTGAATACTGTCCCTATGGACTTGCCTTTCTAGAATGTCATGTAAATGGAACCATCATGTATGTAGCCTTTTGTGTCTGACTTCTTTCATTCAGCTTAATGCTTCTGAGATTCGTCAGTGATGGAACACTTACCTGTAGTTTGTTCCTTTTTATTGCCGAATAGTATTTCATTGTATGGACATACCAGTTTGTTTATCCGTTTACCAGTCTAGGGACATTGGGCTGTTTCCAGTTTTTGACTATTATGAATAATGTTGCTATGAACACTTGCCCACAGTTATGTGTTTTCATTTCTCTCTGGTAAATATCTAGGTGTGGGATTGTTGAGTTATATAGTGGATAGTGCTTTTTTGATGTGAATTTTACTTATTTTAATATTGTTCCTCTTTTTACCTTGTTTTTTTTTTTTTTTTTTTTTGTGGTACGCGGGCCTCTCACTGTTGTGGCCTCTCCCGTTGCGGAGCACAGGCTCCGGATGCGCAGGCTCAGCGGCCATGGCTCACGGGCCCAGCCGCTCCGCGGCATGTGGGATCTTCCCGGACCGGGGCACGAACCTGCATCCCCTGCATCGGCAGGCGGACTCTCAGCCACTGCGCCACCAGGGAAGCCCTGTTCCTCTTTTTATGTTGTCTGATATTTCTCTGTCTGTTCTTTTATTTTTATACTTCATAGGTCTTAAGTTTTATGTGCTTTGTCAAACAGAATATAATCGGATTATGGTTTATATATTTCTTTAAAACTCATTCTAGCTTTTTTTGGATCTTAGTAAAATTTTTAATTGTTTGATTTCTGTCCTTTTATATGGAATTTTATATTTTGTGTTTGCTTGCTGTTTATATATTTTACCTTTCCCTTTATCAGTTAATGGTGTGAATTGGAAGATAGCTTGTTTTTAATCCTAGTAATGCTTTTCGTTAGGTTGTAAACCTATATTTCTCTAATCATTAAAGATAAGAAAAAGAAGCTAGGAATAAGATCTTCCTTCCCTTTGACAAAGTAAGAAATCCACTGCACTTTCTTCCTTCTTTCTTCAACCTGCCGCCAGCCCATTTCCAATTGTTAATATAATCTAAGGTTATAGAGTCTCTAATTCTATATAGACTAAGGTTATCGTTGCATAATTATTTCTACTATAAAATATTTCTTCAAGCTTAGTTTTTGGCTTTTATACTCAGTCTTTAAACCATAATTTTAACAGCCATTTATACTTAATTCTTTAAATTTAGATGTTGTCATTGCTCTTTGCCCTTCCTAGTATACTGGGACTTTCTCCTTCTCGAGTTCTTGATTTTAGCCAGAGTATGCCTCTGAAACGTTTTCTCAGTAAAGGCATATGGGTGATGTAGTATCTGCGTTCTTGAGTATCAGAGAAGGCTTTGTGTTTCTTTCCACCTCAATAATAAGTTGCCCAGGTAGAAAACTTACTTGTCACAGTCATTTTTCCTATAACTATGGAGCTGCTGTCTTCTGGTGGAAGAGGGAGTAAGGTAAGATCAGCCTGACTTTTGTTCCTTTGTATGCAGGTAACATGTTGCTTTACCTTCAAGCTCCTAACCAACCAGCCATGTCCTCGTGGTCCATGGAGAGTAGTGAAGCAGCTGTCCAAGGATATCAGGATACATTTCATGTTGTCAGCGATACACTTAGAGCCAGCACCTCCTGGCAGCTCTAGAGAAGACCAGATAGCTCGGTGCATTTTGGTTTAATTCGGGAGGAAAGAAAAAATGTTGAGAATGTACCCCAGGGAAATGGAGTCCTAAGACATCTCAATAAAGAAGGGCCAGAGGCAGATCTTTCTTTTGCAAGCAAACATTCTTAGAAATGGTTGAGGTTAAAAATATATCTTCAGAATGATCCCCCACAGTGGACTCTCAACCCTGTGAGGACAGGGACCTTGGCCATCTTGTGTTTCGTTCACTGTTGTCTCCCCAGACCTTGTGTGAGGCCAGTCACAGGGTAGGCCCTCACTCAGTAACTATTGACTCAGATATTGAAAATAGAAATATTGGTTGTGGAATCAGATATTGGACCAGATAATCTCCTAAATAAACAAAGGTGCCTTTTGCTTCTTGCTGGTTTTCTCCCGTCACCACTTTTGGGGAGTTTTTTAGATTTCTGAGATACGCCAGGGCTAGGAAGCATGTCTGCTGGAGGTCGTTGGTCAAAGTCAAAGCCATAAATCAGTTCCCGGAGGGATTTTCTTGCCCAGAAATGATAGCCTCAGTCCTGCACCCCCCGTCCTCCCATTACACTTTATGAAGATGGATTATTTCTGATGTCGATATTGCCAATCCTTTAATTCTTTCTTTCCTCAGTGAAATAAACTCCTTCGTTCTTCAGTGAAAACGGTGCTGTGCGTAAGTTTCTGGCGTCCACACAAGGAAAGAGCTTTCTGTGAACATATGGCCTTTAGAATGAAAGCCAGTGATCTTTAGTTCTTAATTACCTAAACCACCAACTCATCTAAGCCCTGGTCCATATTCCAAAGAGGAGCAAAGGATTTGGATGTCAATTTAAGTCTTAGCATCTGTTCTGTATTCAGGGCTCGGAGTATGGGAAGGTGCACTTACTCTTTTTTTTTTTTTTCCTCCTCAGTGGAAAGTACTCCCCTTTCTGTTCCCACTAGGAAGTTTGTACATGTATTAGAATTTTCCCACCAGAGTCGATTTAATAATTACCCAGGCGTTTGCCTTTTGACAGCGTATGCTAATGATTCTAGGTTCGTAGAACAAATTAAACTCTCAGAAATCATGAATGAATTCATATATGAAAGCTGCTCTTTGGAACAGGCGTCTCCGGAGAGTTCAGACTTGCCTTGTGTCATCTTTATCTGGTTCAAGAGCCAGCAAACTGGCCTACAGGCCAAATCCTGTTTTTGTCAGTAAAGCCTAAAATAGCGACTATCTGGCCTCTTACAGGAAAACTTTGCCAAACTCTGATCTAGTTCAACACGTAGAGCAGAAGCCGCCACCCCCAACTGCCCCACCTACTCCTCAGTCTCTACCCCATCTCTGTCATCAGTTACCTAAATCACTTACCAATCTCAATACTCTTCACTTGGGCTAATTACCACTTATGACATCAGACCTACAATTTCACCTCTGACATAGAGGTGCTTCGTCTGCACAAAGCGGGGTGTAATACATTTTTGGTGTTAAGCGTTGCACCAAGTGAGTTTACATCTATAAAGCACCTAGCCCGATAGCTTGCAGTTAACAGACCCTCAATCTGTATTTCCCTTCCTTCTTTCTACCTCTTCCCCAACGAGCGTGACCATTTATCCGGGCAAGAAGAAATTTAATGGCACCAGGATGCACAGAAGTAGTTACTTTGCAATCAGACCGCCGGGGTTTAAATCACTGCTCTGCCCCTTTACCGGTGATGTGACCTTGATCCAAATGCTTAATCTTATTAAGCCTCCTCCCAAAACAGTGATGATAATAGTATCTATTTCCTAGTAACATTGTGACTGTTCAGTGAATAGCGCATGTTAAGTGCTTATCAGAATGTCTTGCGCTCAGTATGTACTAACTAAATGGTCCCACGTATTACTTTCAGCGTCCGTGGAATCATCATCAAACTGTTGGTGAGGACCGTGGCTTTCATCAGCTCCGCCCACATTTCTCAGCCTCCCCTTTGCCAGTGAGCTCCACTGTCACAAAGAAAGCAGATGTCCTCCTGGGGGCAATAAATTCAGAGTTTCGCCTTCTGTAATGTGGCATCACTAAAAATAAAAGGAACGCAGCGGAGAGGCCGGATGTGCGCGTTTCTTTTAAAGCCACTGCTGGGCTGCCTTCACAGCCCTTGCATCCCCTACCAGTTTCCTCTGCCTTAGCTGTGCACGTGTGGCTTTCCTTCCCTTCCCAGGCCCCTGGGGGGCTGCTGGAGTGGGGAGAGGACACTGCTCAGATGGAGCCACCCAAGTCACGTTCATTCATTCCTTTGTTCTTGCATTTATTTCCTCACTCAGCATTTATTTTACTCTTCTGTGCACAGAGATATCAAGGGAGAGTAGTACTTAGGTCCACCATTAAAGAGCCCAGCATCTTGGGCCTTGATTCTGAGGATGTGTTGGAGAGGCAAGAACTCGGAAAAAACTGAGAAAGCAGGAAGTTTTAAAGTAGTCCGAGTGACAGATGGTGAGTGGATTAATAGGGTGATGGAGCAGAGAGGGGTCCTAGGCTAGGATGAAGCTCTCATCAGTAGGAAGTTTGTAAGCTTGTTTTCGGTGGGTCCCTTCTATACATGACTCCTTGACTATAAATCCCCCTTGCTCGGGAATCATTCTGCAGGGGTTGTCAGGCCCAGCCTCCCCTTGGCAGTGTTGTCCCCCACACGCTGCGGCTGTGGTCGAGCAGAGGGCGGGCTGGAGTCACTACGATGACAGTGAGTTTCCCTTGCTGCCCTGCAATCCGTGAGCAGACACAGCCCAGGAACACCTGCTTTCTGGGTTCGGCATGTACTGAACAAAGGCTGTTGGCTGACTTACCCCCCAGACCCAGGAAAGACAAGGTACACGGTGACTCTAGGAAGGCGTGCCACCACCCTCCAGCCTTGTGCCCTAGGGTCCAGGGGACCATAACTCAAGCCCTTTATGGAACAGTGGGTCCCACTGTGGTGGAAGTGCCTGGCAGCTGTGCCTTTCTTGTCAAACACTGGCCTGGGCAGGCCAAAAATAGCCTATCCTGGGACCAGTGTGTGTCCGGGAAGTAGTGTGAGTGGGTTGCCCCCCACCCCGGAGGGCGAGCCAGCATTCCTTATCCCAGGCAGCCTGGGAGGGTAGAGACCAGGACTGGGGCGGGATGATTGGGATGCCAGAGTTCCTGTCCCACTGGCCTGGCCTGCTTTGCACTCCCAGCTCCGTCCTCGCATTCTTCCCACTGCTTCGGGCTAGAGCTCGCCTCTGAACACCCTATTCCTGCTCAGAAGGCTCCACGGGACGCCATCACCAACCAGAGCAAAGCGTGCCTCAGCCTGTGATGCCTCTTGGAATGTGCCGGATTCTCTCATATCCCCTCTGACCCCCCCCCCCCCCCCCCC
>NW_020173946.1:1262771-1276396 GCF_003031525.2 Neophocaena asiaeorientalis asiaeorientalis
CCCAAGGAGACTCCTTGGTGTTTCCCTAACACTCCCACGTTCCTGCCTCGCGACTTTGCTCAGCTGTTCCCCGCTGTGAATGCTTCCTACCTGTGGACATTCTACAGGACCTTCAGGGACCAGCAGCTCAAGGGCCAGGTCCTCCCCATGTAAGGCCATCATAGGATTTATCATTCACCCTGGACTCTCTTGGAACAAAACTCCCAAACCAGAACTGCCTGGGCAGACTGGGTTGTGAGGTGACCTTATCCAAGAAGCTTTTGTGAAAAGGAATGGGTCCCTCACTTTTCTATTTCCCTCAGTTCTTTCTTGGTACAACTCTTGGAATAGATCCCAGGGTGCTACAGAATATGGACATCAGTGTACCATTCAGTTCCTGCCCCGGGGTCTAAGCTCCCTGAGGGCTGCCCTTCCATGCGCCACCCGCCTCCCCCAGCACCCAGCATGGCCCTTTGTCTAAAGACGGTGCTCATTTCCACTCACAGAATCTGCCTGTCGGGGAGCGTGTTTGGATGTTGCGTGCCAGGCGCAGAGGGGCATGCTCTACGTGCGTTCCTCAGCACCCCAGCACTGCCTGGCCAACTTACCCACGACACCACCAGAGCGGGCGAGCCTCCGCCCCAAAGCCCTTGCATGCCAGCTGCAGACCCTGTTTAGCCGGCAGGCCAGGCTCTCCCGACCTCAGGCAGCTGCCAAAGGAGATCCTGTGAAATTTGTGGCAGGAACAGTTGATGGTTCCCAGAAAAGGACCACCTACGGGTCATGCCAACCACACGTTCCTTGAGACAGGAAATGTGGTGTGGCTTCTTGTTTTGCATTATTAGATCACTTAGCGATCAGACCAAGGCCCCCAGCTCTCTCTAAGGTAATTTAGCCCACATGTAGATGTGCTTGTTGAACTAATTTCACAGTCTGGCCTTGGCTTTGAGGGGCAGGCTCTATGAGAAATAGTTGTAGGAAAGATACTTCTGCACTTTAAGAGCCCTGTTGAAGTTTCCTTTAAGAGTTCATGAGATTAATCCCACCTAGAGGAATAAGTCCCAAACTGTTTTTCCTTTTTTTAGCTGGGGAATCCTTTGTTCAAACAAAATCGTAGACGGGCGTCCAAAATGGAAAATGACAAAGTAGAGCTTCTTCTTGGTGAAGGGGACCGTGGAGCTTGAAGATCTGTGCACCCACCAGTCTGCTCCCCTTACTGAGTATCTGAGAAAACAGCATTTAGGGAGGAAGACCCGTGACTTGGGTTGCTGACTTGGGAAGCTCAGGATAAACGTGGCAAAAATCCCACCAGCATTGCAGGTGTGCAGTGAATGCTGATTGGCAAGGGCTTCCCAGAATCACACAGCTCGATCGTGAAAGGAAACCCGTGAGTCCCAAGGCCAGGCTCTCCGCACCACACCCAACAGTGGGGAGAGAAACCCGTGACTTCAGGTGTGACTTAGCTACATCAGCCACATCCCAGGAATTGCAGGGCTCCGTTCCTTCCCAGAATGGCATCCCCGCTTGAGTCTATGGGAGCAGCAGCAAGAGACAGGTTCCATCCAAAGTGGACTGTCCTCTCCGTATATCCACTGACTTACTTCCCCTAGGCCAGGGGTGGGGCTCGTTAGAAGTAGCAGTCACGGTTTAACAAGTTATGGTTTTGCCGCAGCAAAACTATCTTTTTGCCGTGGCAGTCGATAACTGTGCAGGCATAGTCCTGTGTGCTGTACGTTTCATTTCATTTTTACACCATTCCCATTTCATAAACGTCATCTGGTTAAGAATTTTAATGACAAGGCCCGGGTGCATTTCTCCCATATTTTTCTGGAAGCACGGCCCTGAGAGTCATCAGGCAGGAGGCGGGTGCTGCTGGTTTCAGAGACATCCTCAGGCTGCCCCTACCTCTCATCCTCATTCTTTGTCTGGTCTGATGGGCGAAGTGCCCCAGCAGAGCCAGCCTAGCTGGTTTCTCTCCAATTCCAGCTTAATCTTTAATTGACTCCCCTGGACAGACGGAGAGCTGAAACCCATCAAGGAGGAAACACAAGGCTGACTTTCCCCCAAGTGTTCAGCACACTTTTGAAAGTAAATTACTTATTTCCTTCTCGAGGCAGTAAAAGCAGGCTTGTTTGGCTGTGGCACGAGGAGGCCGTGAGGACTGTAACTTGGTGAAAATTAAGGCTTAATATTTGTGGCCAAAATCAGTACAATAGTCTTGATGGATGGAAGTGTGAGATCAATATGAAATTTGCCCTGGGAGCAGAAACAGGGCGGAGGGCAATTGGAATTCACCAGCATGCGTACAAGATCTCCGATTGCAGAAGTCCTGTTGGAAGATACTTAGCCAGTGGTACATTTCTGAAACCTAACAGTGCTCTAATTTGGATCTAGATGCTGCCATGTGTTGTAGAGTGAATCTGTCTATGGTAACTAGGCTCGTCAGTCAAGGAGGAGAATGAAGACGGTTGCTATGGAAGAGGTGAGATGCATGTGAGGGTAGATGTGGTTCCCGCTCACGTGGTTTTCCAGTTCAGCATCTGCACCTCTGACCCTCTCCCAACCAAACAAGGGATCTGTTTATCCAGACTGGGGGCTGCAGGGTCAGATTTGCACTTGGTCGTCCCCCCTGAAAGGAGGGATTTGCGCCTTCATTTCTGCTTGCTTGCCTGGCTCGGCTGTGAGCTGCAGGGCTACCCAATTTGTTGACTTTTCTCAAGGGGCAGTGGTGGGAACCCAGCGCTGAGACCTAAATCCTCTTTCCAGACTATTTCTGAAGCTTCAAAGAGAGATAAAGGTCTATTTGATAGCCTCCCTCTTCAGCTATGTTTTCATAAGTAAAGGAAAAATGTAGACTTAAAGCCGATTTCCTGGAGGATTCAACTTTCCTTCTTATTGGAGATTTAAGAATAATTTTAAAAGTGCAAAATTTCCACCAAGTCTGGATACCTTGGTGCCTTGTTCCTGAGAGATACGATGGTATGTTTATGTGAATGCATCTAGATAAGAGGTTCCAAATGGTTTTGCTTAAACCCCATCAGTGAAAGTTTCTGTAAATATCAATAATGCTATTATTTATATATGTTACGTACTTGTATTGCTTTGTTCATATAAAATGTAAGTTATAGAACAAACCAACGCATACATAAAAAGAGGAGGCAAACATGAAATAAACAGTATTTTTAAATGTCGTCTAGCTAATCCTGATGGTTTCATGCTATCAGCTGATATCGCAAGACAAAAATAGAGTGATGTTTGTTGTAAATGATTTTGAGTATAAATTGATATTTCAAATTATTTTCTACATAATTTCCCATTTTTTCCCATTGTTTTTAACCTTGTAATACGGCTCGCAAAAGTTTTTATTAGGGAATTACGAGGCCCTGCCTTTTTTTTTTGGCATTTACTTGTGTTTGTATCATTGATGTTATCTTCAACCCATACTTTCTCTACAGGAATCTTTTTTTTTTTTTAGGTGAACTTTTATTTTTTTTTTTTAATAAGTTTATTTATTTACTTTTGGCTGTGTTGAGTCTTCATTGCTGTGCACGGGCTTTCTTTAGTTGCTGTGAGCAGGGGCTCCTCATTGCAGTGGCTTCTCTTGTTGCAGAGCACAGGCCCTTAGGCACGTGGGCTCTAGGCACGCGGGCTTCAGTAGCTGTGGAACACGGGCTCAGTAGTTGTGGCTCGCGGGCTTTAGAGCGCAGGCTCAGTAGTTGTGGCGCACGGGCTTAGTTGCTTCACAGCATGGGGGATCCTCCCGGACCAGGGCTCGAACCCATGTCCCCTGCATTGGCAGGCGGATTCTTAACCACTGCGCCACCAGGGAAGCTGAACTTCTAATTCTTAATTAAACTATATCATACATAGAGAAAAACACTCAGGTTATACGTGTACAGCTTGATGAATTTTCACAAAATGTACATACCACATTCCCACTGCCCAGATCAGGAAATGGAATATTCCAGAAGCCCCCATGATGGCTCCCCAGTCCTCTCATCCACTTTTCCCCAAAGTAATCAATCTCCTGACATCTGTTAATGTATATAACCTTTACCAGTCTTTGAGCTTTATTCAGTTGACCCTTGAACAACGTGGGTTTGAATTGCATGGATCCACTTATACGTGGATAGTTTTCAATAGTATATACTACAGTACTATATGGTTGGTTGAATCCGTGGATACAGAGTATCCGCTAAGAAACTCTAAGTATACTAGGATCAACTTCCACATCGTCCAAGTTGTTGAAGGGTCACCTTGAAGTGATACCCTATGTAGTCTATTGTGTGTGGCTTCTTTCGCTCTGCGTTGTTGGGTGTGGTGGTAGGGAGTTCGTTCTACTGCAGCAGAGTACCCCGTGGTATGATGGTTACCACCATTTCATCATCCACTCCATCCATTCTGCCGTTGGTGGACATGTGTGCAGCGTCCAGTTTGGGGCTGTCATGAGTACTGCCTCTGTGGGCGTTATCATGCTTAAGTTTTGTTGAAGGTATGCATGTGTTTCTGTTGGATGTGTACCTTGGGGTGGAATTCCTGGGTCACAGGGTATCTTCATCTTCAGTAGATCCTGCACAAAGGTTTTCCAGAGTGGTTGGACCAGTTACATTTCCAAGTGAGCAGGGGCTGAGGAGCATTTTCCCGTCTTTACAAACCCTTGGTATTATTGTCTTTTTAAAAATTTTTATTTCTTTATACAATTTTTTTTTTTTTTTCTTGCGGTACCCAGGCCTCTCACTGCTGTGGCCTCTCCCGTTGCGGAGCACAGGCTCCAGACGCGCAGGCTCAGCGGCCACGTCCCATGGGCCCAGCCGCTCCGCGGCATGTGGGATCCTCCCGGACCGGTGCACGAACCCGTGTCCCCTGCATTGGCAGGCGGACTCTCAACCACTGCACCACCAGGGGATCCCTTTTATACAATTTTTAAAGGTTACTCCATTAACAGTCATTGCAGAACATTGGCTATATTCCCATGCCGTACAATACCTCCTCAAGCCTGTCTTACACCCAACAGTTTCTGCCCGCCTCTCCTCCCCAGATTGCCCCCTCCTCCCCACTGGTAACCACTCGTTTGTTCTCTATATCTGTGAGTCTGCCTCTTTTTTGTTATATTCGCTAGTTTGTTGTATTTTTTTAGGTTCCACATATAAGTGATATCAGACAGTATTTGTCTTTCTCTGTCTGACTTGTTTCACTTAGTATAATACCTTCCAAGTCCATCCATGTTGCTGTGTGTATATATATGTGTGTGTGTGTGTGTGTGTATATATATATATATATATATATATATATGCCACATCTTCTTTTGTCTTTTGAACTTGCGCTGTTCTGGTGAAGCACGGTCCTTTGGTCAGACAAGGGGTCCCCTAGGCCCTGGGCTTTTACAAGGCTCCTTCTCCTCAGAAGGCTGAGGGCTCGAGAGGGTTACTCGCTAGAGTTCTAGTTACTAGGGGCCCTGGAGTCCCCTGTGCCGAAGACCAAGGGACCACTCCCAGAGCCTGCACGTCCCGCAGGGAGTGACCCAAGGTGTGGCCAGGAGATGCTCTTGGCTGCGGTGGGGTGGAAGGGGGAGCGAGTGCATGGAGCTTGCACCTGTGGGCTCCTGGGTCTCCATGCACACGGGAGAGAACGGAGCCCAGGGTGGGAGTAGGGGGACCACCAGGACCCCGAGCCAGCTCCCCCCCACTCCTAACCAGCTCCCCGTGCTGCCACGGCTGAGAATTCCAAGTTTGGACCTGGTCTTCCAAGTTCAGGTTCCTTTGAGGAGCGTGGAAGGCCAAAGCCGGTGGAGGTGGCCGCTGGGAGCACCTGTGGGCAGAGGCTGCGTGGGGTAAGGGGGCCTCTCAGCTTCTGTGCTCCATCTTCGCTGGGTGTCCAGGTCGGGGCTCGAGGGTGTGTGATGGCATGCAGGCAGCTGGGCCTTGGCCGGGAGATGTAGAGCCTCCCTGAGCCCCACAGTAAAGAGGACCAGAAAGCGGGACCTTTATCCTGTGGATTTGCAGAGCTTTCAGCATAGGCAGCTGAGGACGCAGCTGAACACTGGCAGCGGTGTCCTGTCCCTCCCCCCGATCCTGCTGCGCCTCCTGAGCTGCGTCTTCCTAGAGCTGTGCAGTCCCGCAGAAATATTCATTGTGGGCCACAGGTGTAATATTACTTTTCTAGTGGGTGAACGCATTTTTAAAAAAGAATATACAGAAACAGGTGAAATGAATTTTAATGTATTTTAACCCAGTATAGCCAAAATATTTTAATTTCAACAAGCAATCAACATATAACAGTTATTGACAAGATATTTACATTTTTTTGTGTGCTAAGTGGTGAAATCTGCTGTGTAAATGTGCATGGAGCGTATCTCAGGTCAGACCAGTGGCTTTGTCTCCCCTACTAGATAGTGCAGCCCTGTGGTGGGAAGTGAAATTAATTTGGTTTTGAACTGTCCATATTATTTGATGTGAACTGTTGCTTCTGTATAGTTTTGTTTTTTTTTTTTTTTTTTTTTTTTTTTTGTAACCAGGGAAGCCCTTCTGTATAGTTTTAATTTTGTTGTTATAAAGGTATATTTGTAAAATGAGGAGGCTAGGACATTTAGGACGTTTAATGTAGCCATTTGTTAGCTTGATTTTAAACTTTTAAAAAAAATTATTTTATTAAAGTAGAGTTGATTTACAATGTTGTGTTAATTTCTGCTGTACGGCAAAGTGATTCAGTTATACCTATATACACATTCTTTTTCATGTTCTTTTCCATTATGGTTTGTCACAGGGTATTGCATATCCCTGTGCTATACAGTAGGACCTTGTTTATCCATTCTAAATGTCGTAGAGTGCATTTGCTAAACCCAAACTCCCAATCCATCCCTACCCCACTCCTCCCTCCCCCTTGACAACAAGTCTATTCTCTATGTCTGTGAGTTTGTTAAATGTTTAACATTAAGGCATATGGTAAGCGTGTCTCCATTTGAACTTTTGCCCGTAGGTGCCCCGAGTGGTGAATATAAAGAGTGAGGGTGGCTTGAGGCAGCTGTGTTCAGCTGAGGCGATCCCGCCCTGTCCATCTCCGTGTGTCCATTCCCAGACACAGGCAGGGACCATTTCTTATTCATCTATGGGGCCCCCAGCATCTAGTTCTTTGCTTTTCGCATGTAGTAGGTGCTTTATGAAGAAAGAAATTAGATCTGCCTTATTCTTCCCATGTATTCCTGGAGAGGCTAATGTATTACCTCGTTCATTCAGCGTGTGTTAATTGAGCACCCATTATGTGTTGGTGCTATTCTAGACTCTGAGGATACAGTGGTGAAAAGACAGAGTTCCTGCTCTCTTAGAATTTGCGTCATTGATGAGAAGCCTTCTTGGTTGTCGTTAATAGTAATAATAATAATAGTGCCACGACCAATAGTTGACATAGCTCAAATGACAATCTGACATGTGACTTACGGTGAAAGCACTCAGGAAAAAAATAGTAATTATCTTGAGCCTTAGAAGATATAATTAGTTAGCAGACACAACAGCTATGCAGAGCGTCTATTTGAGGTGTTCCGCTGGCCACACTTGGGGGATGTGAGGTTTGGCTGGAAGAGATTAAGGGGATCCGTTTAAGAACACTTGCCGTACATCAAGTTTGGCCCATAAGCCTGTTTCTGGGCTGTTATCTGTGACCTGACAAATAGTCCTTTCTCATTTACACATGAGGGGTTTTCTGGGGGCTGATGGGAAGGAGACACAAATTAGAAAGATGGCATAGATCAGAAGTCTGGCATCCTCAGTCAGATGACGACTGAAAAAACTAAGTGAATAAATTCACATTGAAAAATATAGTATTTAAAAAATTAAAAATCAAGTAGCTGCGGAAACATTTTGTTCCATGGAATGGTTCAACGCAAGGAGTCAGAAGGAAAAGGAAACGTGGAGCTCAGTTAGGAAAAGAGCGAGAGGCTTTGTGTCTATGCTGGTGGCTTTCAGACGTGCCTGAAGTCAGAGTCACCTGGGGGACGCATTCCAACACATGTTGCTGGTCCCTACCCGCAGAGTTTTTGTATGTCTGGGGCGGGGCAAGGAAATCTGCGTTTCTGACAGGTTCCCAGGTGCTACTGCTGCAGGTCCAGGAATCACACTCTGCGTCTAGTCTATTTCATTTCATTATGGTTAGACACACACAGTGCTTCGTGCTTCCGTTTCACGTGGTTAATGCAAGCTGGAGCCACACACCCTATGATGCAGAAAGAGGTAGAATTCTGTCTAATCATGGCTGCAACAAAAATTAGGGGAAAAACACAGTAACTTCTGTATATGTTTTCATTACTGCCTTAGGCTGACCCTTGGTGTCTTTGACTAAGTCACCCAGTCTCTCTGTGTTTCCCTGTGGGGATATTAAAATTAGGCTCTCAGTAATCTGGCCCTTCCCTTCAGCTCAAATCCTGACACTGCCCTT
Organism: Neophocaena asiaeorientalis asiaeorientalis; assembly: GCF_003031525.2. Lineage (NCBI taxonomy): Eukaryota > Metazoa > Chordata > Mammalia > Artiodactyla > Phocoenidae > Neophocaena > Neophocaena asiaeorientalis. The sequence goes on from NW_020173946.1 coordinate 1,271,178, forward strand.
CTGCAGAGGCTGCTGGAACCAGCAGTCATGGTTTCCCAGACCCACCGTGTTGCTGTGCATCCAGCTGGGCCCTTGCATAAACTCCACCCCTGCGTTAACCCACTGCAAGGTTTTATTCTTCCTCAAGGACCTCGTGCAGCTGCCACCTCTGTCTTTCTCCATCCGTGCTCTTTCTGTGCCTTATATGGACTCCTGCTACAGCACTTATTATATTATACTTTGTAATGTATATAGCCTGCTTACTTGGTGGGAGCTCTTCAGGGGCATGAGACATAGCTTCTTTAGTGTCATAACCCCCACTCCCAGACAACACGTAGCGACACACAGTAAATATTTATGGACTGCATGATTGGATGCTCTAGTGAAAGCATCCCAGATTTCTCAGGCTATAAAAATAAATAGAATGAAATCACAATCAATAAACGGAATGCAGAGAGTTCAAATAACATATTTGGAAAAGAGTTGCAGACTCATGGTGCAAATAAGATAATAATGAGAATTCCTCAGACTTGCATTATGTCCCTCTGCGTCACAGTCAAGTCCGAATCTAACTCTGCTTATACTAATTGTTTCCTGGAAGAACCAAAGTGTTATTTATCTACGAACAAAAAGCAATTTGCTGATACCAGCCCAGGGATATGAGTGAATATTACAAAATCGTTATCCATAAGCATCTGTAATCTCCTTTATATTTTGGTCACAGTGATGGGTTATCAAATGAATCAGAGGACCAGTGTCTGAAGCCTCGGCTGTAACATAATCACTTTGGGAAAATACTTGATGAGATATAGTAAAAAGATTATGAGAGTGAACATTTCTTCAAAAATGTAGCTGCGGAATTGTAATCATCTAGAATATTTCAAAATCCACTACCACAGGGTTCATGATCTCTTCTGTGTATTTTCTATTGTGGTGTTTATCACTTCTGTGCTACACATACAAGACTTTGAAAAAGCCATGGGGGTGGGGAGGACACAACTTTAAGCTGAAGGAAAGGGGGAAATATTTTAGAGACTGGACAGGGGACTATTTACAGTGTTGGCAGGCAAAGGCAGAGTCTGTTTTCAAGAAATTGTGGTGTGCTAGAGTTCTGTGAAACTGCTTGGATAAGTTTTGCCTTCTTTTCTAATCCATTGCCTGAGATAAAGCAATAGCTTTTATTGAAAGTGGAGGACGGCACGGCTATCATGGCAGTCTGTCCCAGGACTAGACAAGGCAGTGCCTCCTATTGGCTGCCCCGCAGCAAGCTCGTTTTCCTGCACACCACTCTCCATGTACCTCCCTCTTGACTCACCCATTCTTCTTAAACTTTCGTTGTTGTTGTTGTTTTTTGACTTAAACTTTTTTTTTATTACACATTAATTTTAACTGCTATGATTATTTTTAAAGCTTTCTTGGTAAATAGCTTGCCATACACAAATTTTCTTAATGATTTTCAGCACTGAGAAGTACAGTGAGGTCATTTCACAAGTTAATTTTGTTTTTTGTTGTTTGTTTTTCTTATTAGTTATCCATTTTATACACATCAGTGTATACATGTCAATCCCAATCTCCAAAAAAACTGGGTGTGGAATTTTGTCAAAAGCATTTTCAGCATCTATTGAGATGATCATATGGTTTTTATTCTTAAATTTGACTCCATTGTATATCCTTGCCTGCTTTCCCATAGATTAGTTGACCATAGGTATGTGGGTTTATCTCTGGGCCTTCTATTCTGTTCCATTGATCTATATTTCTGTTTTTGTGCCGGTACCATATTCTCTTGATTACTGTAGCTTTATAGTCTAGTCTGAAGTCAGGGGGTCTGATGCCTCCAGCTCCGTTGTTTTCCCTCAAGACTGCTTTGGCTATTTGGGGTCTTTTGTGTCTCCATAAACATTTTAAGATTTTTTGTTCTAGTTCTGTAAAAAATGCCATTGGTAATTTGATAGGGATTGCAATCTGTTCATATTTTCTATTTCTTACTGCTCTGCCTCAGAAGGTTGTACTTTTCTAAGAATTTGTCCATTTCTTCCAGGTTGTCTATTTTATTGGCATAGAGTTGCTTGTAGTAGTCTCTTAGGATGCTTTGTATTTCTGCAGTCTCTGTTGTAACTTCTTTTTCATTTCTAATTTTATTGATTTTTGTCCTCTCCCTCTTTTTCTTGATGAATCTGGCTAATGTTTTATCAGTTTTTTTGTTTATCTTCTCAAAGAACCAGCTTTTAGTTTTATTGATCTTTGCTATTGTTTTCTTTGTTTCTATTTCATTTATGTCTGCTTTGATATTTGTGATTTCTTTCCTTCTGCTATCTTTGGGTTTTGTTTGTTCTTCCTCTAGTTCTTTTAGGTGTAATGCTAGATTGTTTATTTGTGATTTTTCTTGTTTTCTGAGGTAGGCTTGTACAGCTGTAAACTTCCCTCTTAGAACTGCTTTTGCTGCATCCTGTAGGTTTTGGATCATCGTGTTTTCATTGTCATTTGTTTCCAGGTATTTTTTGATTTCCTCTTTGATATCTTCAGTGATCTCTTGGCTATTTAGTAATATATTGTTTGGCCTCCATGTGTTTGTGTTTTTTATGATTTTTTTCCCTGTAATTGATTTCTAATCTCATAGCATTGTGGTCAGAAAAGATGCTTGATATGATTTCCATTTTCTTAAGTTTACTAAGGCTTTATTTGTGACCCAAGATGTGATCTATCCTGGAGAATGTTCCATGTGCACTTGAGAAGAAAGTGTAATCTGCTGGTTTTGGATGGAATGTCCTCTAAATATCAATTAAATCTGTCTGGTCTACTGTGTCATTTAAAACTTCTGTTTCCTTATTTATTTTCACTTTGGATGAGCTGTCCATTGGTGTAAGTGAGGTGTTAAAGTCCCCCACTATTATTGTGTTACTGTCGATTTCCTCTTTTAGAGCTGTTAGCAGTTGCCATATGTATTGAGGTGCTCCTATATTGGGCGCATATATGTTTATAATTGTTATATCGTCTTCTTGGATTGATCTCTTTATCATTACGTAGTGTCCTTCCTTGTCTCTTGTAACATTCTTTATTTTAAAGTCTATTTTATCTGATATGAGTATTGCTCCTGCAGCTTTCTTTTGATTTCCATTTGCATGGAATATCTTTTTCCATCCCCTCACTTTCAGTCTGTGTGTGTCCCTAGGTCTGAATTGGGTGTCTTGTAGACAGCATATATATTGGTCTTGTTTTTGTATCCATTCATTAAGCCTGTGTCTTTTGGTTGGAACATTTAATCCATTCACATTTAAGGTAATTATTGATATGTATGTTCCTGTTACCATCTTCTTAATTTTGGGGGTTTGTTTTTGTAGGTCCTTTTCTTCTCTTGTGTTTCCCACTTAGCGAAGTTCATTTAGCATTTGTTGTAGAGCTGGTTTGGTGGTGTTGAATTCTCTTAGCTTTTGCTTGTCTGAAAAGCTTTTGATTTCTCCATCAAATCTGAATGAGTTCCTTGCATGGTAGAGTAATCTTGGTTTTAGGTTCTTCCCTTTCATCCCTTTAAGTATATCATGCCACTCCCTTCTGGCTTGTAGAGTTTCTGCTGAGAAATCAGCTCTTAACCTTATGGGAGTTCCCCTGTATGTTACTTGTCATTTTGCCCTTGCTGCTTTCAATAAATTTTCTTTGTCTTTAATTCTTCCCAATTTGATTACTGTGCGTCTTGTTGTGTTTCTCCTTGGGTTTATCCTGTATGGGACCCTCTGCACATCCTGGACTTGTGTAGCTATTTCCTTTCCCATGTTAGGGAAGTTTTCCACTGTCATCTCTTCAAATATTTTCTCAGGTCCTTTCTCTCTTTTCCTTCTGTGATCCCTATAATGCGAAATATTGTTGTGTTTAATGTTGACCCAGAGGTCTCTTAGGCTGTCTTCATTTCTTTTCATTCTTTTTTTTTTATTCTCTTCCACAGCAGTGAATTCCACCATTCTGTCTTCCAGGTCACTTATCCTTTCTTCTGCCTCAGTTATTCTACTATTGATTCCTTCTTCTATATTTTTCATTTCAGTTATTGTATTGTTCATCTCTGTTTGTTTGTTCTTTAATTTTTCTAGATCTTCGTTAAACATTTCTTGCATCTTTTTGATCTTTGCCTCTATTCTTTTTCCGAGGTCCTGGATCATCTTCAGTATCATTATTCTGAATTCTTTTTCTGGAAGATTGCCTATGTCCATTTCATTTAGTTGTTTTTCTGTGGTTTTTTCTTGTTCCTTCATCTGGTACATAGCCCTGTGCCTTTTCATCTTGTCTGTCTTTCTGTGAATGTGGTTTTTGTTCCACAGGCTGCAGGATTGTAGTTCTTTGTGCTTCTGCTGTCTGCCCTCTGGTGGATGTGGCTATCTAAGAGGCTTGTGCAAGCTTCCTGATGGGATGGAATGGTGGTGGGTAGAGCTGGGTGTTGATCTGGTGGCAAGAGCTCAGTAAAACTTTAATCCTGTCTGCTGATGGGTGGGGCTGAGTTCCCTTCCTCTTGGTTGTTTGGCTTGAGGTGACCCAACACTGGAGCCTACCTAGGCTCTTTGGTGGGGCTAATGGTAGACTCTGGGAGGGCTCACACCAAGGAGTACTTCCCAGAACTTCCACTGCAAGTGTGCTTGTCCCTTGGTGAGCCACAGCTGCCCCCTGCCTCCGAAGGAGGCCCTCCAACACCAGCAGGTAGGTCGGGTTCAGTCTCCTATGGGGTCACTTCTCCTTCCCCTGGGCCCCGATGCACACACTACTTTGTGTGTGCCCTCCAAGAATGGAGTCTCTGTTTCCCCCAGTCCTGCCGAACTCCTGCAATCAAATGCCACTAGCCTTCAAAGTCTGATTCTCTAGGAATTCCTTCTCCCAATGCCAGGCCTCCAGGTTGGGAAGCCTGACGTGTGGTTCAGAACCTTCACTCCAGTGGGTGAACTTCTGTGGTATAAGTGTTCTCCAGTTTGTGAGTCACCCACCCAGCAGTTATGGGATTTGATTTTGTTGTGATAGCGCCCCTCCTACAGTCTCATTGTGGCTTCTCCTTTGTCTTTGAATGTGGGGTATCTTTTCTGATGAGTTCCAGTGCCTTCCTGTTGATGATTGTTCAGCAGTTAGCTGTGATTCCGGGCATGTCCTTCTGCTCCGCCATCTTGAACCAATCTGCCTCTTCTTAAACTCTTGAGCCTTTTTTTTTCATCTTTCTTCCTCTTGACTCTGGGTGTCCCTAAGGCACTGTTCTTACCTCTGGCTCTTTC
>NW_020173946.1:1276446-1283274 GCF_003031525.2 Neophocaena asiaeorientalis asiaeorientalis
ATATATATATATACAGTTATATATTTCCAAATGTCCTGGGACATCTCTATTTGGATGTCCAGCCTCAAAAGAAAAGAAAAAGATCCCTCAACTAAACACATATGCTTAAACCCACCTCTCTTTCTAAATCTTTTCTCTTAGGCGGACATGCCTTGATCAGTCCCTCCCAACTGCTTTTGCTTTTGCCTGAAATGCCTCCCAGCCCCAGTCTGGAATGGGGCCCTCAAATACAGGATTCTTCATGCCTGTAGAAACCAGGAAGGGAATTTGAGTGAGTGTGTGATGCTGGCAGGGGTGCGGTGAAAAATGGCAGCTGACATTCACTTCAGTGTTGGGGAGCAGTACGGCCTTGTGGGGACAGTGGAGCAGTGGAGGGCCCTGCCCAAGCGGGGCAGCTCCTGGTCATCCTTGCCATCTAAGAATGTGCCATCTTGGACCCAGTGTTACCAGATTTCTTTGTTTTTAGAGAGGATGCAGAGTCCATTTCTTTGTTTTGAATCACCTGATTTTATAAATGATAGCAGTTGTTTGAAATTAAAAGCATCCTTGGGATTGACATGTACACACTGCTAAATTTAAAATATATAGCCAACTGTATAGCTCAATATTTGTAATATTTATAATATTTAAAACATATACCTACTGTATAGCTCAATATTCTGTAATAACCTAAATGGGAAAAGAATTTGAAAAAGAATAGATACATGTATATGTATAACTGAATCACTTTGCTGTACACCTAAAATTAACATTGTTAATCAACTATACTCCAATATAAAATAAAAATAAAATAAAATCATCCTTTGACCTAATATCATATAGCTCATATAAACTGTGTCTGTTAGTCCTGTGTGGACCTCAGCTGCCAGTTTGCAATCTCTAGTTTAGAGATACCCAGTGCTGTCCGGTAAACAGATGCAAACCATATGCAGTGTTGTCTAAAATTGTCTGGGAGTCATATTTTAAAAAGTAAAAAGGGTTCAACATCACTAATTATTAGAGAAATGCAAATCAAAACTACAATGAGGTATCACCTCATACCAGTTAGAATGGGCATCATCAGAAAATCTACAGACAACAAATGCTGGAGAGAGGGTGGAGAAAAGGGAACCCTCCTGCACTGTTGGTGGGAATGTAAATTGATACAGCCACTATGGAGAATAGTATGGAGGTTCCTTAAAGAACTAAAAATAGAATTACCATATGATCCAGCAATCCCACTACTGGGCATATACCCTGAGAAAACCGTAATTCAAAAAGACCCATGCACTGCAATATTCATTGCAGCACTATTTACAATAGCCAGGACGTGGGAGCAACCTAAATGCCCATCAACAGACGAATGGATAAAGAAGATGTGGCACATATATACAATGGAATATTACTCAGCCATAAAAAGGAATGAAATTGGGTCATTTGTAGAGACGTGGATGGATCTAGAGGCTGTCATACAGAGTGAAGTAAGTCAGAAAGAGAGAAACAGATATTGTATATTAACGCACGTATGTGGAATCTAGAAAAATGGTACAGATGAACTGGTTTGCAGGGCAGTTAGAGACACGGATGTAGAGAACAAACATGGGCACCAAGGGAGGAAGCAGGCGGGGAGGTGGTGAATTGGGAGATTGGGATTGGTATATATACACTAAAATGTATAAAATAGATAACTAATAAGAACCTGCTGTATAAAAATAAATAAAAAAATTTTTAGGTAAAAAAATATAAAAAGGAACAGGGGCAATTAATTTTAATAATATATTTCATTTCACCCAATGTTTCTAAAATATTTCAACATGGAATCAATAGAAAAAAGTTGCTAGTGAGAGATACTTCCATTCCGTTTTTGCACACTAAGTCTTTGAAGTCTGGTGTGTGCTTTACACACTTCTGGCCCATCTCAATCTGGATGAGCCCCATGTGGCTACTGACTACTCTATCGGTCATCAGCTCTCTGATGATGAAGAACAAGAATTAATTATATGCACACCAAATCAGGCGAGATTTTACTCATTATGCTTGCATAGAGCTAGGTAATTTGAATCTAGCATAAACCAAAGGAGAAGGTAGCAACTCTGAGAATGATGTGTCTAAAAATGACACAAAGAAGTGCATGGAAAAAAGTTCTGGGTGACACCAGAGTGATCAACTACAGACTTTCCAAAGCCCCTCAAGCATGACTGGTCGGAGTTTTTTATCAGACTTTTCTACTTGGAGCTCTACTTGTCTCATAGGAGTTCACAGCTGATGTTTTAATTCACACTTTGAGGTGGGGTTACACTTTGCATTGTTACTATGCTGTTGCCCTTCTGAAATGTCAAGGTGAGCATTTGTCCTTAAGCATTTAATACAAATTGAATGTCATAGAAGCCAGTGTAAAATGGGGAAGAATGTTCTGAATTCAGTGATGACGTTGTCATTCAATCAAGATTTAGCAAATATACTCACTGCTAAAAATGAGCATTTCCACCCAGTATTTACCTAGTTTCACTGTATTTTCCTACTGGGGAGCAGAGCCCAGGAGCTGTTGTCAGCTTTAACCTGGTGAAGATTGTGACCACCAGTGATCCCTTTCTTGACTCCCAGCTCCATGTTTTTTATGTTTTCTTATAACTCCATCCATGGTACATTCAAAAATCTTTTGAGGCTGCAAACATGGAGGTCATGCTCGTCAAATATGGGCATCTTCCAAGAGTAAGGTCTCAACAGCGTGGCACAGAGTGAAACATACGCTGGACATACTGTGCTCTCACTAGGCCTCTATACGCCTAGTAAAGACCAAATTTGGTCATTTATGCTCCTTTGTTACTGGAGGGAACCAAGGGACAGTATGAAAGCCTCTCAGGACGGTCAGCTGCACCAGTTTGATCTGAGTGTAATGTCCTCAGATACGTTAGTATTGTAGGAGATACTTACCATCAGTGCTTTCCAGGAGCGAATGGTTGCATCTCTGGTGAGTTAGGGCAGTGGCGAAAGTTGAGAATATCATTCTGGGTTGAACTGCCGACACTGTTGGGAAGGCCATCCTATGGCCGAGGGGGGCCATCATTACTGTGACATGTCCCCAGGTCTAAAATCCCTGGCATGGATCTGACGTTCTCACGTTTTCTCAGCTGCTAAGAAGCAGGAGTCAGGGACCTTGAAGGAGAGCCCAGACCCTCAGAGAGGTGGTGTTTCCCCTTCCTTAGGCACTCCGTCCCTCCCTGCTCCTGGGCTCTCTGGCTTCAGTGAGCAGCCTCCTCTGGGTTTCAGCCAGGCTAATCTCTCGGGTACAGCTTTGGTGGGGAGAGAAGGAATCAGATAGTCTGCCTTTGTGCAGGGAGGAACTTTCCCACGATTGTCTGCGGACACATACTGGTCTCTCCAAAATCATTTTAGTGCAGACGTGTCAACCAAGGCATACAATTTCAGTCAACTTTGTTTCGAGTCTTCTGAATCCTAGAGAGAGTATTCATAGTGATATATCTTTTTTTTTCTTATTTTAAGAATAAGAAATTTATTACTTTATATAACAAGAAGCCCCAAAGTAGGATAATTCAGGGATGGGTTAACTGCACCTTCATTAAGTCATCAAAGTCAGGTTTCTTTCTATCTTTCTACTTTTCCATCCTGAGTGCATAGTAAAACAACAGAGAACAAAAATGGAACTTGGCTGCGTGACTTGGGCAATTCTTCTTTTCATTCATACATCCATTCTTCTGATAAATGTGTAGTGATTATCCAGATGCCGGGTATGTAGAATGCAAGATCCAAGGCCTTTCTTCATTTAATGGACCTGGTCCTATGGTAAGCAGCCTGCTAGGTTGGCCTCCAATAATCCTTGTCTCCTGGTATTCATACCCTCCCATGGTGAATAGTGCTGTAACCAGTATGATGATGGGGAAGTGATGTGTGACTTCCAAGGCTAGGTCATAAAAGATATTGCTGCTTCCCCCTTGCTCTCTGGGATCACTTGCTCTGGGGTGAAGCTGGCCACATGTTGGGAGGACTCTCCCCCATGGAGAACTGAGGCCTCCTGCCTGCTGCCAGCACCAAATTGCCAGCCATGTGAACGAGCCATCTCGGAAGCAGATCTTGCAGCTCCAGTCAAGCCTTTAGATGCCTGCAGCCCCAGCTGATGTCTTGATTAAAGCCTCACAAGAGACCAAAAGCCAGACCCACTCAAATTTCTGCACATTTAAAAAACAATTTTTTATTGGAGTATAGTCGATTTACAATGTTGTGTTAGTTTCAGGAATACAGCAAAGTGAATCAGTTATACATATACATATATCCGCTTTTTATTTTTAGATTTTTTCCCATATAGGCTATTACAGAGTATTGAGTGGAGTTCCCTGTGCTATACAGCATTTTCTTATTAGTTACTATTTTATATATAGTAGTGTGTATATGTCAGTCCCAGTCCCCCAATTTATCCCTCCCACCCTTATCCCCTGATACCCATAAGTTTGTTTTCTACATCTGTGACTCTACTTCTGGTTTGTAAATAAGTTCATTTGTACCCTTTTTTTTTAGATTCCACATATAAGCAATATCATATGATATTTGTCTTTCTGTGTCTGACTTACTTCACTTAGTATGACAATTTCTGGGTCCATCCATGTTGCTACAAATGGCATTAGTTTGTTCTTCTTTTATGGCTGAGTAATAGTCCATTGTATATATGCCCTGTACTTATATGAGATGAGAAATGCTTATTACTGCTTTAAGCCTCTAGGTTTTGAGGCAATTTGCTATGCAGCGATAGAGAACTAATACATAGCCCACCTGTGCCAGATCTTTGCAAATATTAAACTATTAACCCTCACAACAACCCTTTGAAGGAGGTACTGTTGTTGTATACCCATTTGATACATGTGGATACTGAGGCCCAGAGATGACTTGCCCAAAGTCACAGAATTTGTGAAAGGCTGAACTGGGATTTGAATTAAGCAGTCTAGCCAGAGTCCATGTTCTCAACAAGTACTTTGTGTTGTCCTTTAAGAGGAACATGCTTTAGGACATCAGTTCTAAAATCAGGTGGGCCTCTGTCCACTCAATTGTAAAGCTAAGATAATAGCAATTCTTATTTGGGGATTTTTTTAGGGTTAAATGAGATAAGGCATGAAAGGTCTATAGCTGGGGGTGGGGGCACGGTCAGCACACCTGAGTTCCCTTCCCTTGCCCAGCACCTTTTGTTTGCTACTGCTAAAGGGGGACTCATTCATCTGAAAGGGTCCTGCTCTCTACCTTGGGTCCTGAAGCCATGCACTGTGCTTGGATACTCCCTGTTCTCTGAGCCCTGGTGTCCCAGCCCATGTGATCCCAGCTCTCTAAAGGAGACTCCCATTTGGGATGCTGCCCTGAATTCTCACATAGGAAAAGCCAACTTCCTGAGCATGCCCTGACCTTCATTGCTAGGATGCAAACTAACAACAGGAAATCCTTTCCTGTGCTTAATTACATTATTCACAGCACTATGCAGAGTGCTGGAACCACAGCCACTAATTCACAAAGTAGTTGGAAAGACAAAAATAAAACAAAGAAAGGAGAATGGCTTTGCTGGCTCTATGAGTTGTACATTATGAAGCCAGAGGTAGTTCTTTGGGTGTGCAGTCATTCCTCGATATCCACAGGGGATTGGGTCCAGAACCCCCTATGGATACTAAATTCTGATGATGCTCAAGTCCCTTAGATGACCCTCTGTATCCACGGTTCCACATCTGCAGATTCAACCGTCAGCAGATTATAAACATAGTACACAATCTATCGGCGGTTGGTTGAGGTTGGTTGAATCCACAGGTGTGGAATTGGCAGATACAGGGGACCCACTGTACTTGGAGATTTGGGGACAGTGCCACAAGCAGTGTAAAGTGCAGGGTGTGGAAGGAAGTCACACACATGAGGTTTCTAATCCCAGTTCCATCACTTTCCGATATGAGACTTTGGACAAGTTATTTAACCTCCCCAAGTTTCGTTGAGTAGAAAAGGAGGATAATGATGCTGACCTCATTGATTCCTTGTGAGGATACCGTAGGATAATGTGGGTGCCCTGCATCAGGACGAGTTTCCTTCCTCTTCATAATGACCGTATTGGAGAGCTAGTGTCATAAACAGCTAATGGTTAGGAGTTAAAAGGTCACACAAGAGCTTCCCTGGTGGCGCAGTGGTTGAGAGTCCGCCTGCCGATGCAGGGGATATGGGTTCGTGCCCCGGTCCGGGAAGATCCCACATGCTGCGGAGCGGCTAGGCCCGTGAGCCATGGCCACTGAGCCTGTGCGTCCGGAGCCTGTGCTCCGCAACGGGAGAGGCCACAACAGTGAGAGGCCCGCGTACCACAAAAAAAACCACACGCGCGCGCACACACACACACACACACACACACACAAAAGCTTACCCAAGAATTCCCCCTCCCCCCAAAGGAAATTTAAGGATAATTTCAGACCAAAACAGTATTGAGGCATTCCAACAGGCAACCACAGAAGAGCTGCTGACCTGTGTGGTCCATGGAGGTACCTAGTGGGAGGTCAGACTTGGATGCATAGACCTAGCCTGGCTGGCGGACTAGAGATTTAGTCTTTTCAAGTCTGTTTCTGACCCTGGAGGAGAAAAGTAGTTATGCACCCTGACAGCTTTTCTTTAAAAATCTTGTACATCTCTTACATAAGGTAAGTGGGAAAAAAAACTTTTCACAGAGTATAATATGCATTCATGTTTAAAAACACAAAACAAGAAAAAACAAATTAGAAAAATCTGAACAATTTAGAAATAGAAGGGAACTTCCTTATTCTGATAAAAAATGTCTACCGGGTTTCCCTGGTGGCGTAGTGGTTGAGAGTCCGCCTGCCGATG
>NW_020173946.1:1283333-1358170 GCF_003031525.2 Neophocaena asiaeorientalis asiaeorientalis
AAAAAAAAAAAAAAAAAAAAAAAAATCTACCAAAAGAGCCCCCAAAAAACAAAAACACTATGGTGAGCATGATACTTCACTGTGAAACTTTAGGAATGATTTCAGGATGCTTTCATTTCTTCCATTCACTATCACACTGGATGTCCTAGCTACTTAGTAAGACAAGAAAAAAAAAGGGGTGTAAAATCAGGAAAGAACAAACAAAATTGCCCATATTCACAGATGATATGATTATCAATGTCAAAAAGGAAAATCTATAAACTATTAGTAAGAATTCAGGTTTGGTGGATACAAGATCTATGTACAAAAATCAGTAGTGTTCCTGTAGAGAAACAAAACCAAGTAGAAACGAAAAAGTTAAAAAAAAAAGAGAATGTTTACACCAGCAACAAAAACCATAAAGTATGTAAGGAAAAGAAATTGAAAAAATAAGCAAGACCTTTATGGACAATGTTATAAAACCCTATTGAAGGGTGTAAAAGAAGACTTTTAAACGAAGGGTAAAACATACTATGTTCATGGATAGAATGATTCAGTATCAAAAGATATTATTTCTCCCCCAATATAATCTGTAATTGCAATGCCATTGCAATAAAAAGAAAACAGGTGGTGTGTGCAGGTGTGTGTGTGCAAATGTGTGTGTGTATAAATATATATATATATATAAAACAATACAAGATACTCCTAAAATTCATGTAGAAAAGTAATTGATCAAGAATAATGAACATAGTTTTCTATAAGGGGATTATATAGGAAGGGAAATTGCCCTAATAGTTATCTGGATTATAACTTGTAGTAATTGGGGTATGTGGCATTGGCACAGGGGTATAGAAATATATACCATTTAAACTGCCTGGTGTGACCAGAAGTCAGTGTATGCGTGTCTGGGCATGTAAATGAGAGCAGCGATGTTATAATAAGTGAGGAAAACCCATTTATTCAGTGAATGCCTAAACTGCCAGCAAACTAAAAGGAACAAAAAGAAAATCAGATCCTTACTTCACACTTTATTAAAAAATTGATTACATTTTAATTAATTTAAAAAAGATGATTAAAGACCTAAATATGAAAAGCCCCAAATTTAGACCTTTTAGGAAGAAAAGAGCAAACCTTTAAAAAGAAATGGATTACATTAAAATTAAAACCTTATTAATAATAGGACACCATAAACTGAATTAAAAGGCATACTATAATAATAGTCTGCAGAATCAGTCAGGGATTAATATCCAGAATATTTAAAGAGTTTCTACAAATCAGTAAGAAGAAAAGGCTATGCCACAGAATAATGGGTACAGGATGGGAATAGGGAGAAATCAGAGGCAAGAAAACTGAGTGGACAATAAGCATAAAAGATGGTCAAACTCACCGGTAGTCAGGGAAATGCAAATTAAAAACAACACAGTGAGATATAATCCCACACTTCTCAGACTGGCAAAAATTAAAATCTGACAACACTAAGAGTTGGCAAAAATGGGGAGATTTTCATACAGTGCTGCTGGGGATAAAAATTGGTAAAATCACTTTGGAGAGTAAGTGGCAGTTTCTAATACAAATCAGCAGTTCTACATCTACAGCACACTCTAGAGAAAATCCATCTACAGATAGGCTCCAGAGGAAATCCAGCATGTATGCATGAGGAAACATATTTGTATAAGAGTGTCGGCTGTAGTGTTCTTTGTAAGAGTTAGAAGCTGAGACCAATCAAATGTCCATCATTTAGGGAATGGATGAATAAAGTATTTTATATGTATAAGATCGAATACTCCGTAGCAATTAAATGAATGGATTAGATAAATATGGATAGCTTACTGTTGAATCAGCAAAGTTACAGTCAAGTAGTATTCCATTTATGTAAATTTTTTAAAATAGCACGTTTACATAGTTTATGGTAATACATAAGTACCAAAATTATAAAATCATGCATGGGAAAGACATGTAGAAGGTTAGAAGAGCAGTGTCCTCTGGGAAGGAAAGGGAAAAGTTGGATTGAACTGGAGTAAAAAGGAGGCTTCCACTCTGTAAAGTTTTATTTCTTTACAAACAAAAATAGAATCAGAATGAAAAAGAGGGAGCTGAAATCAGTAGTACAAAACGGTAATATTTGTTAAATCTAAGCTTGGTTATGGTTATTAAATTATTTGCTATATTTGTATGTTTAAAATCCTTCTGGAAGCAGTAGCCATCAGCACCTTTCAGATTGCCCAAAGGAGCAATGTGGAAATGAGTCCCTTGCTGGTAGAGAGCATTCTCTACAGGTGTGTCCCTGCTTACAGGAAGGTGTTATGCATGGGTGCCTGTGCCTACATGTGTACAGGCTTGTATTCATCTCTTGCTCAGCTGGTGTTGCCTTGGCAACTTGGAATGCCCCATCATCTGCTGAATCGGGGGAAGGTGAATGGCTTTGCACATTGGCTGTTCATTTCCCTCAGAGGAATGTAATCTGAAACAAGGGTGATCAGTCTGTCTTTGTCTCTCTGTCTTCTAAATATGCAGTTCACCTTGTCTTCATCATCTTTTAGCTATTCTTCCAGCTCATATATCTCATTTTCAGCCGTTCCTAAGATATAACTGTGAATGTCTAATCAAAAACAAGCCAAATTTACCTTTTACCATCTTAAACCATTTTCTCTAAATAAGCAGTTAATATGCTTTAAATACCCGGGGGGAAAGATGCTGTATTTGCACCGTAGACCCTCTTTTCCCACCACTGGGAGTACCACGGGGGGTGGGGGTGGGTAGGGCTGTGGGACTCAGTACCAGCACGTGTCACAGGATGCTGCCTGTGACAGCAGGAATAGGAGTAGTGCTATGGAATAGATTCCTGCCTCTCGTCACTGTGGTCCATGAGAACCCCCTGACTTGCTCCTCATCCAGCCTGGACTTCATTGGGGAACATGCCAGCACTTCCTGCCCCGCCTCCTGGGTGCGCTGGCCTGCTGTGTGTGCCATTCTTCCTGCCTGTCATTTGGAGCGATTGAGCCCCATGCTAGGAGCTGAAGGACAGAAGGATGTGATGTGAGAAGGATGCCTGAATGCTGGTTAAGCTCTTGGTCTCAGATACACCCCCAGGGAAACTTCTTAGTGAGTTGAAGGCTGCATAAAGGGACACCAAATAAGTGTACCTTTTATCAACGCAGAAGGGTTCAAATTCTTAGAATGTTAAAGCTGGTCATGTGAAGGATTTCTGGTCTAACCTAACCATCCATCCAACCAATGTTTACTGGGTTCTTTCGATCTACCTTTAAACACGGGAAGATCCAAGTCCAGGGAGGCTGCATGAATTCTTTTCTGTTAGCTAAGTTGGCATCTCCCCCAGACAGGCACCCAGTCAACACAGCCCCCCTCCATCCTGCTGATCAGGGTCATCAGAGCGTCCTCTTTTCCAACCACACTTCTGAGACCATTCTATAGAGCCCTTGGGTAAGGAATTGATGAGTCAATATTGAGCCCTTAGCTCTTGGGACTCAGGATCTTAGTCCAGTAAGGATACGAACATTCTTAACCGGTGGAGTCGATGTGTGGTTTTCCCATCAATCTCAGTGCAGGTGCACATTCATAGGGCAAGAAGGCACCACCTTATCACCACTGCAGGTGTTGATTGTCCCTGATAATTGGTCTGACCCTGTCCCCAGGCAGGCGGTATCCAGACCTCAGCTCTGGTGCAAGACACCAAGGAGGGAGAAGCCTCCCAATGGGTTTTACTCTGAAAAGGCACTTGAACAAAGTACTTATTCCCTGTCTGGACAAAGTGATGCATTTTATGGGTCTGGTGACAGTTCTTAAAATTCTTTAAAGCCCAGGTGCTGGGAGCAGCATTGCGGGAACATATTTAATGCTTTTTCTCTTTTTTATTGAGGAAAACCACTCTTAATGTGGAATTTGGGTCTATTGGCTCCTATCTGACATTCTGAGAATTTTTTCTTCTTACTGCTTCTAGCCTTTCCGAACAGTCTTACTTGCTCGATACACACATGGTAAAAGAAGAGCTTCATAGTAAAGTAATTTCCAGAAATTGATAATAGTGATCGTTTCTCTGGAAGGGTCTGGGCTGGGCAAGAGACTTAATTTTTATTGAATATCTTTGTTGTATTTGAATTAAATTTTCCCCCAAGGCATACAATTTTCTTTTTTTTTTTTACATCTTTATTGGAGTATAATTGCTTTACAATGGTGTGTTAGTTTCTACTTTATAACAAAGTGAATCAGTTTGTATACATATGTTCCCATATATGGGAACATATACATATGTTCCCATATCTCTTCCCTCTTGCATCTCCCTCCCTCCCACCCTCCCTATCCCACCCTTCCAGGTGGTCACAAAGCACCGAGCTGATCTCCCTGTGCTATGCGTCTGGGAGATGCATCTTTTGTTGTAGAACACAAAGAATACTGCTTGTACTAAATAGTAATAGATGCAGTATTGCATCTACGTCACCACATCCCTGTTCGTACACTAACCAGCTTTATGATGGAACCAGTTCCTTAAATGCTCTGAGTCTCAGTTCTCACATCTGTAAAATGGGGGTAGGACACTTGCTTATCCTCACAGTGTGTCATAAAGGTGAGATGAGGCATGTATATCACTCTTCCTGCATTTAAATTACATTGCCGGACTCGCTCCAGATTGTGTACACCTGGAGACAAGGAAATGCATCGTGTTTATTACCTTCATCTCCTCCAACCCCCAATGCATGTCCTGTAACTTCCTAATGGAAAGGGATATTCTGTAACACTGTTCACGGCTACATCTCTGTGCCTGGAATGGTGCCTGGTATAGGGTAGGCATGGTGTAAATGTTTATGCAATGAATGAATGCATGCATGCATGATAGGGGTTCGATTCATGTTACTTGATGCTTGAATAGTGATTTGCTGAAATAATGTGCACACACCCTGTCTCATCTGCAGTGGTTAGCGTCAATAAGTGTCCTTGGCTCTAGAGAGTATACGTGCCTTTTGCTCAGTTTCCATCAACTGGCCCATCATACATTGGTCTTGGCGTCCACCCACCCACCTAGTGCTTCTGCCTCCTGGCATTAAGCACCATTGGTCATTGGTGGCCCTCTCATTACTCCTTCAGCCGATGCTCTGTTATTTTCTCTGCTGTACTGATACGGAATCCCAGAGCTTGTGGGAAAGGCCAGGGATTGGCAAGTGAGAGCAAGACCAAATCCCGTAGTGACAAGCAGTAGTCCTCTTGTGTGACTCTTGTAGCACCTGCTACCACTTGTGTCCTGAGCGACAACAGTGAACAAGCCAGGTGCACACAACTGCCAGCTCCCCGCTGGGATTCATGGATAGAGGGCCAGGGGGTGACACCTGGTCAGATCACAGCCCTTACCAGTTGGCTTGGGTGGGGTGACACTGGGGTTGGCGTCTCTTGGCCGGCCTACCCATCAGCACTGCACAGGTGGGCTGGGGACCAGCCAGCCGCACGGTTCCCATGCAGAACCGTGGGAACTCGGTTCCCATGGGAAGTCATGCTCTCACCTGCTCCACAGCTGGAGCTGTCAGCCTCTATCTCAGATTCCTGTTGATCGTCCATATTCGCTGAAATGTGCAAGATGGGCAAGTGCATCGGGGAATGTGGTACCTGGATCGTCTCAGGTTCCTGAATCCCACCCAGACCTTCTGGGAGAGGCTCTGGGGGAGTGGGGTAGAGAGGCTTGGCAAGCGCCAGCTTTAACAAGCTCCAGTGGGTTCTGATTCATTGGAGAGGTTGAGAGATGCTGGAGTAGAGGGGAGTCTGGCTTGCAGAGCTGGACAGACCTGGGTGTGAGTCCAAGCTCTGCTACCTGCCAGCTGTGTGGCTCGTGGCGTGCAACCCTGCTGGACCTCTGTGTCCTCCTCAGTATTTTAGGGATGATGATGATGGTGTCTGTCTCACAGAATTGCTAGGATTAAGTGAGTTAGTGCGTGTGAAGTACCGTCCACATGTCTGCCCTGCGGCAAGCACATATGAGTGTTAGTTGGTAATGCAGTGGTGACGTGACCGTGATGACCACCCTGGGCGTGGAGTTTCCGTAATTCTGCTCCAGCACAGAGGAGATGCTTGAGCGGGGTTGAACACAGAATGAATTACGGGCCACTTCTTGACAGCCTGAACACTAAAGACCGGAGACATCAACTCCCTCCAGGATTAGCTGTCACTGTCGTCTCTGTGTTGGCAAACTCCCCAAAGCGATTTTCAGGGAAGCCTTATAACTGAGTTTAGCAGAGGATGGACACCGGTGAGTGATTTGGGAATATAAAGCAGATGTAGCCGCAGAAGCAATCATAGGAGCTTCCTCTCCGTTGCTCCTTAAATGCATTAGTCCCAGCTGAACTGTGATGATTTTTCTTATGTTAAAACATCTTTCTTTTATATTATGCTCTGGGAAAACCAGGTCCTAGATGAATTCAAGGCTTGCATTTGAGCGCTTCCCTAAAGCAGTGGTATCTGGCAGTAAGTAAGATAGCATGCTGTTGGCTCTAAGCCATAAAAATCTCCGAAACTCCTTTGTTGAAAGGCAGTGCCTTAATTTGCTACAACTCACTAAGGAGCAGTGCATTGGTGAAAGGAAAAGTTCATGATGTTTGCATTCTATTTATTTTAAATACAGCCTAGTTCAATAAATAGGCCAGTTTTCTCCTAGCTGTGTTGAGAGAGCGGTATATAAAACCTGATAGATGGGCTTCCCTGGTGGCGCAGTGGTCGAGAGTCCGCCTGCCGATGCAGGGGATATGGGTTCGTGCCCTGGTCCGGGAAGATCCCACATGCCACGGAGCGGCTGGGCCCGTGAGCCATGGCCGCTGAGCCTGCGCGTCCGGAGCCTGTACTCCGCAACAGGAGAGGCCACAGCAGTGAGAGGCCCATGTACCGCAAAATACAAAAAAAAAAAAACACCAAAAAACCTGATAGAGATTTGTTGCATTGGAACTTACTTGGGGAAGTGGGCCTCTGAAATGTGATTAGCCTTTGAAAAATCAATAGAAAGCCACCAAGGTCTCTTTACAAGTTGGGCATTTGTACGTGGAAATTAACCCATCTGTGGGTTAATACTCCTGGCTTGGCACGGCTGCTAGCCCAGCACTCAGCTTGTATGGAAGTGCAGGGATGGCCACATGTGGTCGCTTCAGGACCATCCGGAATTTGATGGCCTGCCTGTCCCTGTCATGAGCAGGCACATGGGCCCCGTCATCTTGACATCCTGTGTGGCTCAGTGTGGGTATAGTTGGACTCACAGTGGGTCTGGGGTGTAGGTGAGAGCCCCTGTCCTGTTGGGCTGAGAGTGACCTGCACAGAGGAATACACATTAGGGTCAAGCACCTGTCTGAGCTTTGTTGCTACCTTTTTAAAGGAGTGCTCAGAAATGCCAGCTGGCCTGTGCCTGGAAAGTTGGGGGGCTCCTGTCCTGTGCGGAGTGGTGCTGGGGTTCAGTCCTGCTCACCGGGGAGCCCGTTCTAGCTAGCTCATTTCCAGGCAAGCCACAGAGTTCCCAGCCTCACTCACCGGATAACCCTCTTGTGCTCGTTACACCTTTGCCTCTGTAAGGGCCGCCTTTCCATGTGGGAGAAAGAACACAAGCCATGGAAGCAGGTGGATCTGAATTCCACTCCTGAATCTGTTGCAGACTGACCTGGGGGCTCAGTAAAAGCCTCTCTGAACCTCAGTCCTTCTAAGTGTCCCCTGAGGAATAAATTGGTTAATTGGCCCTAGCGAGGATTAAAGAAGATAGCTTATAGGTGAAACTAGGTACCGCAGTACCGGCAGTGCCTGGTGTGCTGCTGAATGCCCCATGGTCTCTGTGATTGGGTAATCTGCTAATCTATTTTTTATAAAGCCTAGGAAGAAACGATGAGAGAATGTTCAATTCACAGGTTAATTAGATCTCTCATATTCCTGCTTGTGCTGGAGTTGAGGCAGGAGATAGATGGGCCCCAGGCTGAACAGTTGGAGTCTGTCCCCTGTGGACAGATAATCCAAGATGAAGAGGAGGAGAGGCTGAGCCCTGCCCAGATAAGAGATAAAGAGACCACATATTCCTCATTCTCGAAGTCAAGGAGACCTTCCCAACTACACATGTGCAGAAATGCTCCTTGGAGGTCAAAAAGGGAGGGGTGCCACCCCATAGTAAATGATGTCAACCTACCCATAGGTCTCTTTGCTGGTAACCATCTTGGCTAAGAGTTGCACGTGTACACAGGGGAGGGCCCTGAGATAAACCAAATACGGACTCAGAACCAGCCAAAGCAAGATGACTGGCCAGAGGAAACCTGGAAGAAATGCCCCATAAAAGTGATGCAACCTACCACGAGTGTGCGACTCTCTCTCTGAGCTCGCCCATGTGTCTATCCACACGTAGCCTTTTTCCTCCTAATAAACACTTTACTTGTTTCACTGCTTTCTGTCTCTCTGTGGAAATTCATTTCTACACAGCTGACAGGCCCGGGCCTTGTCACTGGCCACGGATCTAGTGGCTAAGGTTCAGTGCTCTCACTGCCATGGCCTGACTTGGATCTTTGGCTGGGAACTGAAATCCTGCTTCAAGCCACTGCAGGCCGAGGCCACCCAAGATCAGAGTTGCCTAAGAATGTTACCATTCTCTCTTCCTTCTGCACTTGGAGAAAAGGCAAAGCTTCTCCCCATCCTAGTTGTAAGAATAGATGGCCTTGCCTTACCAAGATAAGCGAAGAGGTGACAATAGCTAAAGATCTGTGATATGAGCTAAAACGTCCATGTAAACCAGATAATACAGTTTCTTTCTCAAATATGAATGAGGTTTACTGGACTTAGTACAGCTACTAAGGTCAAGAGGAAAGATGCTTTTCCGTTAAAGAAAAAAAAGTTCTGAGGTTCTTGCTGGCGACTGTCTTCTGTTCAGATCAGACATATTTCTGCCCAATCCTGCCTTTCCTACTCCCAACACTCCTGTCTGTCAAGTATTTTAAAGTATGCTGAGTTTTAAAAAAAATCCAGCAGGAAAAAAACCCCTAAAAACCAATTTTCTGTTCATTAAAGTGACTGCAGTTGTTGATAAAGACTTGACTCTTTTCAAAACTTGAGTCCCAGAGCCCCAAAGGCAAAACATAGTGAACTTAATAAAAAGGATGGATGTATCTGGGATGAGTCAGTCATCTCTGTATTGACTAAATGTTCATTAATTACCACATCCAGAAATGGAGTTTCCCTCTAGAGAAAATGCTAATTAAGATGCCTGTTTAAGCTCCCACATTTACCCTCTTAGCAATATCTCCCTTTTATTTGATCTGTTTCAAAAGGCTGGAGCGCTTTACTTAGATGAAGTAATTTCTAAAGGAAGGAGCAGAAAGGCCCATTCAGCGGTAGTTTGGGAATTGTGTTACCTTGAGTTATATAACTTTCCATGTAATATACTGATAAAGCACTCGTGCACCTTGTCCAAGAGTTTACACACGAAATAAGCCACCTTCCAGCCGATACCCAGGACGGCTAGAGTGTGTCTGTGGTGAAACATTCGGGCTAACGTCATTACCCATGCGTTCTTGTCCAGGTAAAGGCCTGATTCATGTCAAATGCTGCTAAGAATGAGGGAGAGACTGTTTGTTCTCCAAAACCTGTGTGATTCATGTTAAAGTCGGTTGGATAACATGCAAACACTAATTAGGCATGCATTGTTCTGTAGGGAAAGGACAACAGCGTTCAGTCATTGCAGACTCCAAGCTTGAGCTGACAGGCGTGTAGGGTACATGGCTGTGCTGTGAGGTTGGAGGTGGACCTCTCTTACCCTGAATCCATGAAGGCCCCCGGAGGAAGTATGTGAGAGAAGAAGAGAGGCTGTCAGATGTAGTTTAAGGCCAACACAAAGGAAGAGGCATCTTTTTGAATGGGGAGACTGCGGCGAGGGTGTGCCTTGTGGTGAGTCACAGAACCTCTTCAGGGAGGCGCGAGAGAAGTGGATTATTTTAACTGGTGGTAAGAACCTGTCATAGGTTTTTGGAAGCATTAGGGTCAGTAGGCTCTTCTGAAAATCAGAACTGAAAGGGGGAGGGGTGTGGAGGGAGGGAGAGTACTACACTTGTTTCTCCGGTTCTGTAATTTTTGAGGCATCACAAGTTAAATGTTATAAAATAACCCCCAAAGTATAAAACAAGGGTGTCCTGAAGTCAATATGAGTGTTTTACCCATAGGATGGAGAGTCAAGCTCTCCTGGTTTGCAGGATACTAGCTCAAAAAGAGTGCAAGTGTGTTTATTTTCTAAATCTTTTTTATTTATTTATTTACTTTTTTTGAGGTACGCGGGCCTCTCACTGTTGTGGCCTCTGCCGTTGCGGAGCACAGGCTCCAGACGCGCAGGCTCAGCGGCCGTGGCTCACGGGCCCAGCCGCTCCGCGGCATGTGGGATCTTCCCAGGCAGGGGCACGAAGCCGTGTCCCCTGCATCGGCAGGCGGACTCTCAACCACTGCGCCACCAGGGAAGCCCTATTTTCTAAATCTTTGAAAGAATCTCTCTTAAGCGCCAGATTGACGGCCTTAGGGGGACTTGCCGTTCCTGGATCTGTGGGCCGCGCTTTGGTCTCCAGTGGGACCAGAGAGGTTGTCTTTGATAAAGAAGTCAGCTCAGTGAACCAGAGCATCCCATTGCTGACATCGTTTCTTGAATGAACTGGGCAACCCTAAACTTGGTCCCCAAATGGCCCATGTGCAAAATCAGGAGACTTTTTTTTTCCCTTCCTTGTAAACGGGTGCATGTGCGTGCACACACACGTGCACACAATCAGAGCCTTGGAATCCTTGGAGCTCAGTCTTTAGAGGAACACAGGCTGTGGTTCACATCCCAGCTTTCCCACCTGAGTGGCAGCACCCTGAGAGCAAGTCAAGTTTCCTTTCTGAACTCCAGTTTGTTCTTCTTTCAAATCGCAATACTAACACTCGTTTTGTATGGGTTTGGGATGGTAAGGGAATATTTATGCAGTGTCTAGCTGAACGGCACATACAATGGGCTAAAAATATTATAGTTAAGATTTTTCACTTTAAATACTTTGACCCACGACCTCCTTTCTGAGCTAGTTTATTAAAGTAATCTAAAATACACAGGTTTTGGAGATTCAACGTTGATACTAAAATAATGAGGTGGGTTTAAAATCCTGTGTTCAAATTGGTAGAACATAAGGAGCGTATATATACACAAGCACACACATACATACATCTATAATAGGTATAGGTTGTTGTCTCAATGATATGTTTCAGTGAAAATTAGCAAATTGATTATTATGCATAGAAAACAATAATATGAGCATTTATATGATAAGTGCAAATGTAAAATTGAATCCAAAAGTGAATCTTTTCATAAAACAGATCTGCTTTGGATAGCATCACTCGTGGTCAAGGAAGGCAGATAAACTCCCCGCCTATCCAGGAAAGCAATGCTACAGCTATAGAGGCTATTTGGAGAGATTTTATGAATTTCTGGTGTGTAAAATGAGAGTGTACCATGACATAGATGGAGTCATTTGTAAGGAGAATGAAACAGGTACTCCTTCTGACATCTTTTTTTTTTTGAAGTGACATGTGTATACCGTGACATTTCTCTGCCCCAATTTGTGTTCCTTCTCAGTGACCCCAGCCATCATCCAAGTGCAGGTCAAGGGCTGCCTGTTGCCCCGAATTTTGTGCTCTGCTGAGCCATCTGCTGAGTTACAGTTGGGAAGTCGGTGAACCTTTAAGCTTCACCATGAGAATGTTTTCTAGAGGAACAACTCGGCAAGAGCCAGTTCTATCCGGGCCATAGACCGGGACACACAGCACAGTCTTGGCAGAACATGTACAAGGTGCCCTGGGCTTTGCCATGTCTCCATCTTTCTACCACTTCGGGGTCTGCTTAGACGGCTCAGGCTCTGAGCAGTGCCCTGGGTTAAATTCCTCCAGCTTACTCAGTCTCTGGGCTTCGTAAGTTCATTTGCTAAGGTTTCCAGTAGGGCCTCTGCCTGTTGGACAGCTGTGCAGTGAGTAAACCAGGCACTGGTGTATCAGGAGGAGAGCAGACTTTGATACAGACCCACCTTTGGATTGGGCTCTGCTGCTGTGATCTGTGTGACCTGGGACAGGTCACCAAATGTCTGCAGGTCTCACTTTCCTCCAGTTTGAATAACAATTACCCACCTCCTTCAAAGGGATCTTCTGAGCTCTAAATGGATGGACAGGGAAAGGCTTCCCAAAAGGCTCCTCGAAATTTCCTAAATGTTAGCTCCGTTGTTGTGGAACTGTAATGGGGACTAAAGGGAAGGGCTCTATGTATTGATAAAAGGGGCCACAGAAGCTTATTCTACATCTGTTTTTTCCTTCATTCCCTTCTAATTAGTTCAGGTGACAACGTAATGTGAAAAGAGGAGTGTGCTTTAAAAAATGTGCATTTGACAGAGGCCTTTCCCAAATCCTTGTGCTCGCGGAGAGGGACACGGGGCCAAGGAGTCTTGTGGAGGAGAAGCGCCCTGCATGCTAGATTCCTCCAGGCTTTGCTTTCACCTTGCAGCCTCACCCCATACCTGGCAGCCTTGGACAGGCAGATGGTAGCTGAGGGAGCAGGTGCCCCTGAGCCTGCAGACCACCCCATGATGCCTGGTGTCCTTACTTTTCTTTGTACCCCCAGCACTCAGCCCAGGACCCCAGAAAACTCTTTTGAGTTATGGGATGCTCAGGTGATACGGTCTGTCTGTTGAGGGTTTCCCCAAAGTGTTTCAAATAATATTACTCTAGGAAGGGGCTTCGTTAAAACAACAACAACAGCAACAAAGTGCGTGAGCTTGATAAAGATCTCTTTTGGAAACTGGTGATGCATATTAACATATTAAAGGCCCTGAAAAGTCCTGTACAAAGAAACAAGTTCAGTGTCATTCAACCCAGTGTTCCTGAGCTTCATTTTGATCTGGGAAACTTTCTTTCACTTGTTCCCAGTACATGCACATTGGGAACCACTCATCAATGGCATATTGATTGGAATTAGTCTAAAATCCTCCATCCTCATACATTTACCTGTAATTGCTAGACTTCTGTGTAGATATTAGCTTCCTTTGTGGTCTATTGTCCTCGCCTGGCTGCAAAATGAACTTCGTGTAACTTTCCCCCCGTGCTTTGTTGCTGATGTCAGTGGGGATTGAACGTTCGGCTAGACTCATTTTTCCACTTCAGAAGCCCGGCTGATCTCTTTGCGTGATGGCACGTTAGCTGTCTTAAGCCTCAAAGTCAGTTGTAAATGATGGGACAAGACTCACTGGGTGGTCCCAGAGAGGCCCTGATGATTTTAACAGCTATTCCTATAATCCAATCAACTTTGCTGAGAAGATACATCCAGGATGTCCCCTACCTCTCCCTACCTTCCTCACCCATCCGCCTGCTCACTATCATTCTGTCTCGCTTGGACCATCACAGTAGCTGCCTAACGAGGCTGTTCCCAACACAGCAGCCCGGGGGATCCTGCAAACACACAAGCCAGATCAAGTCATCCCGATACCCTGGAAACACCAGCGTCCTGACAATGGCCCGTAAGGCAGTACGTGACCAGGGTCCCTGCCGCCCTCCCCATCCCCTGCTCTGCCAGCCACCCCAGACTCCTTGCTCTTCCTAGAATGCTCCTGGCAGGGTCCCCATCTCATGTAATACAGTTTCTGGTGTTAGGCGTTGCACCAAGTGAGTTTACATCTATAAAGCACCTAGCCTCTTCCCCGTGATACCCAAATGGCTTGCCTCCTCACTTACTTCCGGTGTCTGTCAAA
Source organism: Neophocaena asiaeorientalis asiaeorientalis (assembly GCF_003031525.2). Classification (NCBI taxonomy): domain Eukaryota; kingdom Metazoa; phylum Chordata; class Mammalia; order Artiodactyla; family Phocoenidae; genus Neophocaena; species Neophocaena asiaeorientalis. The sequence goes on from NW_020173946.1 coordinate 1,297,064, forward strand.
TCCCATCTTAGTGGAGAGGCCTGCGTGTACTGTCCTGTATAAAACAGCAGCCCTCCCCCACCGCACCCACTTCCCCAGTAGTTAACCTCTATCCTCTTCCCTGCTGTTTTGCCCCGGCAACACCCATCAATGCCTGAGGTGTGGTATATTTATCAGTTGTTTGTTTATTGTCTCCTCTCCCCTCGGGGATGTCAGCTGACTCAGGGCAGGGTCTTATTCCCCAGCTCCAAGCACTGTGCTTGTCACCTTGTCACGTAGGCAGACCTCAGGATCTAGTGGTTCAATGGATGAGTAACAGCAGTCCCCATCCCTCGCTAGTGACGCGACCAGGACGAGTTACACGCACGGAGTTTTGAACGTCAGGGCACTTTTCAGTCTGCAGTGTTATTTGCCGCTGCTCGGCCTGGCAGATTTTCCCAGGTTCAGAGGCTGCTGCTTCAAGTTGTCACAGCTGAAGGTGAGAGCCAGAGCCTCAGCAGCACGTGGTCAGGGACTGAGCCTCAGCGGAGGAGGGCATATGGAGCAGAGGTGACCCCGAGGAGAGGAAGCTGAGCGCAGAGGCTGCAGAACCGCTGGCCATGATGCCAGCGTCTCCCCATCCCTTTAGGTGGCTCTCCTGTAATAATAATGATCGCTTGTTGCAGGGGTGCTTTGTGGCCAGGGTCCATCCTCATAGCCTCTTACACTTGCCAGTGTATTTTAATCTTCTCAGTTACCAGCCTCTGAGATTGTGGTGGTTTGCACTTGGGCAAACAGCTCACCGCTGAGGGGTCACGTTGGTCGACAGAGCAGAAAAGGGCTCAGTCTTCCCGGCCCTCAATTTCCTTGCGGTGGAATGAACAAATCAGAAGTGAAGGCTGTAAAGGCCCCTTCCTGTCCCCAAAGTTCCTTTATTCTAGGAATCAAGTCTCTGTGAAGCCACGGGACCACGTGTGTCATTCATGCCATGGCTCAGCCTAGCCATCCCTTAAGAAACGGCAGCTATGTCCAAAGGTGCTGGTGGCCTTGGGGAGAGAGTCCCCTTCCTGTCACTGCCTGTTTGGCTCTAGAAATGGTTCAGCTCCGAGACATGTGGGCTGCGCTGAAGAACCTCATCCAGGTAGAAGGGGCCTCCTGTGATGAGGACACGTCTGAGCTCAGGCTGGGCAGCGGGTTCCACTCTCAGCCCTGCCGGATTGAAGTACGAGCAAATTCAGAGAATCCCCAGGTTGCCGGAGAAAGCACAAATGAACCGCAGACGAAAATAAGGCTGAAGAATTTCGGAGAAGGCCTTTAAGAGAAAGAAGATGCCATTTGCTGAAGGTAAAATTACAACTCTGGTAGCAGCTCATTGACCAAAGCTGTCACAGACTGTAAGCTGGACGCTGGACCATTCTGGGTCACGTGACCTGGCAGGAACCCAGCCAGTGGCCCAGCAGTTCTGATGACACAGCTTCCTGAGGGACTAGTGCCCCTACCAGCCTGGAAAGAGAGGGAGCCTATACAGATAGGGGGTTCCTGCCCAGCAGACCCTGAAGCTAGAGGAGAGGACAGCTTTTCCAGACTCCTCAAGGGGGCAAGATGGGGCCTGGCTCAATACCAAGGGAGTGTGAATTCCAATTCTGGATTCCACTGTTGACCTCAGTAAAGAGGTAAACCAAGGCAAGTTCCAAGAGATGAGTTTATTCGGGATTAGTGGAGGAATTGCAGTTCGGGACAAGCAAACTGAAGCAAGCGACAGGCCAGTCACTGAGGGTTTGGGGCAGATTATATTTACGGGCAGAGAAAGTAAAGAGGGGAGAGTTCAAGTTCGAGTCAGTTAAAATCAAAAAGAAACAGAGACCAGCCTTGAAAACTTCCCGAGCAGACAGAACCATTCCAGCAGCACAAACAAAGCTCAATTCAGCCCACTTGGTGAGGCCAGCCCGCCCTTGGTCATCTCTCGTTCACGGCTCTGGCAGGACTTCCCAAGGTTGATAGGAGACAAGTAATGGTCGTCGAGAAAATTCCAACGCTATCATTTTTCTGTAAATCAGGCATTTATGTGAAATCAGTCTCTTAGTCCTTCAGTTTGGTTTTCCTGAGGACACAGGCATGAGGTTCTGCATTTTATATCCTCTGGTTCTGTGTTAGATTGAAATTCTTTCACATCATTAACTCAGCTCTCTCAGCAATGCAGTGGGTTTGGTGTGGTTATTTCCATTTCACAGATGGGAATGTAGAGGCTCACGGATGTGAGGCTTGTGTTACACAAACGCCGCTGCTAGAGAGCAAGTGTATTGCACTCCTCTGATATTTCCAAGATGCGTGGCCTGTGCTCTGGCCAGGGGCTGTGTTGGCTGTTGCCATGATGGAAAGGGAAGTGAGATCCGATCCCAGCCCTGCAGGCCTTCTAGGGCAGAGACCCCGCTGTGGCAAAAGGCCGGAGGACGTATTTTGTTCCTATGATCCAGTGTGCTCCAGGGAGCCCCTAATTGGTGAGGCAAGCCCGGGCCACCATCTGAGTGGGATTGTACTTGCCAGCCGAGGACCTAAACTATTAAGAATAGGAGAAAGGTCATTTTCCAGTGAGACAGAAAATGCCACTCATAATCAAACTTCATTACTTGGTTTTAAATCCAGCCGAGACGTAGACCCATCATAAAATTGAGGCACCCAAAAGGACCTTCAAAGATCCTGCTGGCAGGAGGATGTTAGGGGAGGGCCTGGACTTTGTCAGACGCACTGGGTTTAATTCCTGGACCTGCCCCACACAGCTCTGTGACCTTAGGCAGGATGCTGAGCCTCTCTGAGCCTTAGTTTCTCACCTTGTCGAATGGCATAAGAATAGTGCTCTCCTAATGGGTGACAGAGACTTGGCAGAGATTGAGCTGGATACTGCACGTAAAAGGCTTGGCCGCTGAAGGTGCTCCCTCCAAATAGAAACAGTGATGCGGAAGCCTCGTTTGGTACCCCTGCTCCGTCTTTTCGTCACCTGCTCCAAAGAGTCAGGCTGAGGCGTCCTCATCTCCCCCAATCCAGGCAAACGCTTCAGCATGTTGCCCTTCGGACCTGGCAAGGGAGAAACCTATGAGGGAGGCCGTGAAAAGTGGTGAAGGCAGGAGCTGATAGTTTAGTTGGAGAAATAAAATGTAAGCGAAGGGCTGTTGGCAGAGCTATGATTGGTTGGCACGTGAGTGATGACCAAGTGAATTGAAATGACACTGCTTGTTAGAGGGTTGAAGGATGGCAGGAAAGGATTTCAGGCTGGGGTAGTTCCAGGGAGGAAGTTTCTGCCGGGCCTTAGAAGATTTTGTCTGGCCCAAAGGAGGGAGGTCTTTGTTGCCTCCCAAGCAAAAGGAAGGGAAATAAGAAGCTGTTGGGCAGCTTTCCTCCAGCTCCCACAGTTCACGGGTAGTGTGGACAACTGGCCACCTGCTGGCTCTTCTAAGCGCAGCCCTGGTGTGAGCCAAACACATAGGCATGGATGTGAAGCGTGGGTGCAAAGAGGCCGGGAAAGCACTGGAATGAAAACTGGCACTCTTTGGAGGGCTCCAGGGGTGAGAAGGCCCTACGATTAGGGTTTCCTTCCAGGCCTGAAGTTTAAATTACAGCCATAATTTACTATTATTATGGGCACTGAACTGTACTTGCCCTGGGCTCTGTAAACAGGAAGTCAGCCAGGCCTATTTAAGTGGTGTTCAAGCAGCTCTAAGTAAAAGAGGCTTAATGGTTCAAGAGCAGTGGGAGAACGCAAACCTGCCCTCTCCTCCATCCTGGGCACTGAAGCGTCTACCTTGTCTGCTCCATTTGCCCCTCAGACACTTTCCTTCAAAAATCAAATCTGCAGGGCTTCTCTGGTGGTGCAGTGGTTAAGAATCCGCCTGCCAATGCAGGGAACACGGGTTCAGCCTTGGTCCGGGAAGATACTACATGCCGTGAAGCACCTAAGCCCGTGCGCCACAACTACAGAGACTGCGCTCTAGAGCCCGTGAGCCACAGCTACCGAAGCGCGCGTGCCTAGAGCCCAGGCTCCACAGCAAGAGAAGCCACTGCAGTGAGAAGCCCGCGCACTCCGTGCACCACAACGAAGAGTATCCCCCGCTCGCCACAACTAGAGAAAGCCTGGGTGCAGCAACAAAGACCCAACGCAGCCAAAAAAAAAAAAAATCAAATCTACAAAAGTTACCGAATGCCTAGTGTGCCAGGCTCTGTGCTGGAGGCAGAGAGGGAAATGGAAACTTACAGGACATTGTCCTTCTTTGTAGAGGGAGAAGGTGGGAGGGGTTCAGGCCCAAAGCATGCTGGGAATTCAGCAGCATGACCTGGTGAAGAGGGAGGAGGAGGCGGCCAGGAGCCGATATGGAGGAAACAGACCTGGCTGATGGGTGGTAGGTTCCTCGGGGAAAAGGCCCACTGTCCATGGTGCAGGCCCCAAAAGGGTTGATGCACTCCAACTCGGTTCCGTATCTAACCAGGTTTGACAGACAGATGCCTCGGAGAGGAGATACTCAAAGGTCAGGGGAGCAATAATGTCTAGTTCCAGGTTAGAGAGCTACCTGGAGTGGCATAGGACAAGCACGGTCTATCCTCAAGGGGGCTGGGCCAGGGGATGAGCGTTTTGGTAAATGTAATGCCATTAAATGGAGTCTTCCACATGTCATGCCAGTGGGGTCCAGGGCAGCTTCCATCCTCAGGGGAGAGCCAGAATGCTAAGTGAGCAGGAAGTTGAAGAAGCCCGGGTTTCCACTCAGCCATGAGGTAGTGGGTAAACAGGGTGCCATGTGCCGTTGGGGCATTGCCCCTGCATTCCAGCTGTAAGACTGAGTCTAGTCCCTGCTCGCTGGTGGGCCCGGGGTGCCCGATCACTTCTGCCCATGAATGGGGGTGGGGGCGGAGCTCGTGGCGGGATGGCTTCTGAAACAGTGGCCGTGAAAAGTGGTGAAGGCAGGAGCTGATAGTTTAGTTGGAGAAATAAAATGTAAGCGAAGGGCTGCCGGCAGAGCTATGATAAGTTGGCACGTGAGTGATGACCAAGTGGATTGAAATGACACTGCTTGTTAGAGGGTTGAAGGATGGCAGCAAAGGATTTCAGGCTGGGGTAGTTCCAGGGAGGAAGTTTCTGCCGGGCCTTAAAAGATTTGTCTGGCCCAGAGGAGGGAGCTGAACATTCTGGACAGGAATACGGTGTGGAAGAGGCCCAGGCGTGGAAGGCTGGGGGACGGCAAACCACGTTCTGATGTTGCAGGTTCGTGGGATGCGACTAGGAAAGCCTTTGAAGGCCAAGCAAAAGACCTGGTCCTGTCGTCCTCGTGGGATTTAGGCAGTGGGATTCTATGGGGACATGGCAGTAGTTTGCAGCATGTGACAGAGACTTGGGAAGCAGAGAGACCAATGGGAAGAACTACTGCATGGCTCAAAGGATGAATCAACAAGGGCCCGAGTCAGGATGGTCACAGTGGAAATGGAGGAGAAGGAATGGATTCCAGAGATTTCTCAGAGCAAGAGAGGGTGGGACTGAGGGCAAAGCCCACAGAGACTGTGTGACAGGGAGTCACAGTCATAAAAGGAGGAGGAGAAGATAGGAGAAGATAGTGGATGAGCTTTGAGCAGGTGGATTTGAGGTGGCAACAGGCATCTGAATGTTGATATCTCAAGGTAAGTGAAATTAAGCAACAGGAAAGGTTAGACTGAGGTGTGTATTTGAAAATCTCCTCTGTAGCGTGGATCTTACATAGTCACAGTGCAGAACACTTCCTTGAAGAGAGTAGAGGGAAGGGATGCAGAGGGTCAGCTACTCAACACCAGGTGTGATGGGCCGAAGAAGGAAAAGGAGCAGCTAAAGGGAAAATCCAGAGTTAAGAGGGAGCCACACAAGCAGTGAGGTGCCATTTGCAAAGGAGAGAGAGCATCCAAAGGAGAAAACATCAAACATGGGCAGTTTCTGGGCTTCCCTGGTGGCACAGTGGTTGAGAGTCCGCCTGCCGATGCAGGGGACACGGGTTCGTGCCCAGGTCCGGGAAGATCCCACATGCCGCGGAGCGGCTGGGCCCGTGAGCCATGGCCGCTGAGGCTGCGCGTCCGGAGCCTGTGCCCCGCAACGGGAGAGGCCACAACAGTGAGAGGCCCGCGTACCGCAAAAAAAAAAAAAAAGGGCAGTTTCAGCTGCTGCAGGGGGATTAGAGAAAATGAGGGTTCATATCTAGTTATTGGAACTGACCCCTCAAAGGTCTAAAGGATGTTCAAGGATGCTGTTTCCATAGAGTCAGAGGAGCAGAAGTTAAGGGGATGGGGAAAGAATGGGTGGCGGTGAAAAAAGTCTAGAAAAGGATGCAGAGGGGTCACCAAACTTCCAAAGCTGGAAGTGAGACCAAATTACGTTCCCCAATGGGGAAGAAGCTGGTGTTGAACAGGTTGGAGAGAAAGGGGGTCCTGTAGGAAGTGTGTTCTGGAGAAGATGCTTGTGAGCAGGGAGTTTATCCTTTAAAGGGCAAAGGCATTGTCATTTTCAGAGACAGGGCAGTAGAAAAAATGGGCATAAAGGTGAATATTTGGGGGTACAAAGGACCGGAGAAGGGGTGCTTGCACCAAAGGGCCACTCTCTTCTTAGAAACAGGCAATGAGAGGGCGGTGGCTGCGGTTGGTGGGGGAGGGTGAGAGAAGGCAAGTGGGAGTCTGGGGAGGGAAGTCCCCGAAGGGACCCTCGTGGAGCATTGGCTCAGGAATCAGGGGAGAGCGAAGGGTGAAGCGAGCCATGGGGATGCATAATGCTCCTCGATGGATGGTCTGGAGAGAGTCCACAGGGGATGCTGAAGTGGGTTTCGTTACACCGGACCAAGCTGGAGGGCTGGAGGCTTCCAGCAGGGTGGGTGAGCCCGGGACACACGTGAACTAGCTGAAACACCGAGGGATGCCCTGACAGTGCAAGGTTTGGAGAAGCTGAATGGGAGCTTCTTGAAGGAGGGAAGCTAAGCAGGTGATGAGTGGGGAAGCCGGGTTGGGGGGCTGATGTGCAGGGGAGGGGGCCTCCAAACCGAGACCACAGAGGTGGAGCGGAGAGGTGATGTGGGTCAGGGCTGTATCAGGGCCAACGCAGAGCCAAGTGGCAGGGATCAAAGCCTCTGGGGAACCAAGAGGCACAGGCCAACGCTGACAGGTGCGAGGCCAGGCCTGAGGACGGGGTGTGGGTGGTGTCGTCGGGAGGGTGCTGGCTGGGAGTCAGAGCTTCAGTTTTACTATCTCTGCTGCTAAGTAGCTGTGGGACCTTGAGCAGGTCCCTTGCGTTTGCTGGATGAGGGGCTCCTGTCAGCATCATTCCTTACATCGGTACTGTGCAAGGTGGTCTAGCAGGACAGCAGGGACCCTGGAGGGGATTCAGAGCAGCGGCCATGGGTGCTCTTCACAGGCTTGGCACCTCCTTCCAGCCTGTTTTACGTTCCTGCCCTCACAAGCCTTGCTTGTGGTGTCAGGGGCAACAGCAGGACGCCAGCCCCTTGTGGCACGGCCACTCCCCTTCTGCAAGAATTGGCAGCTCTGAATTTCACAGCAGGGTTTAAATCGGTACCCTCACCAGCCTCCTGGCAGCCCGACCTCACTCTGGCAGGTAAGCCAGGGCCGCCAGAGTGAAGCAGGAAAAGTGAGGCAGGAGAGAGGAGCACCTGGAGGGGCAGCCTGGGTCTCACCGGTGGGCGCACCTGATTGGGCGAACACAAAGAAGAGCCTTATGGCTGGGGAGTCCGAGGGCAAGGGTGCCCCCCAGCATCCTCCCCATTCCTACTGCACAGGTCTGTGATCCTATGTGCTCAGCCGCTGCGGCTGTTGGGTGCTACCTGGGTGCCCCTCAGCTACAACATCGTGACTGCAGCACCTGATGCTGCTTCCGGTGCTCCCCTTGCGCCCGGCCTGGGGACAAGGCGCTGCGCAGGGACATTTTTTCCCCGGGGAGCTATATTTAGAGTGCTCCAGCTGAACTGCTGCTGGGAACTGTATATCTTCAGTAGGAAAGTGTGCGTCATTAACGAGGCTGCAGGTGTGCGTGTCCTGGGAGGGGCTGACGCCGTTCCTAACGGGATGGGCATCTGCTGGCCGCTCTTTGGGCGCTGCCACGGTGGCCTTGCTTACTATATCTCACTAGATACAGTGGAAGTTGTATCACCAGGTGTGAGATTCAAACCTTCAAGCCTTGGCTTTGCCACTTAACAGCTCTGTGATCTTGGGCAAGCTGTGTACTTGACCGTTCTTGAACCTCAGTTTACTCATCTGTAACTTGGGATAATGAGAGGACGGATTTCATGGAACTCATGGGAGAGTCCGAACAGGTGAGGCATCTAGCTCTTCGTTGATCGGTGGTCAATACATGTGAGCCCCACCAACCCACCCTCTGTTTTTTTTCCTTAGAGGCTTCTTTTCATTTATAAACTTTGTTAGTCACTGCTGTGGCCAAGCCCATCCCAAGGTGCAGGTGTGCTGATGGAGTGTGAAGGGTTCACAGGGCAGCAAGAAGAGTTTGAGCTGAGCCTTGAGGGATGACCGAGAGTTTGCTGGAAGAGATTCGGGGTTGGGGTCAGAGAGGACGATTCTCTCGTGACAGCATCCTCCTTTTTCTCTGGGCAGGCGGGAAAGGGAGGCCTTTGTCCCTTTCCCTGAGGGTGGCCTCCAGCCCCTGTCTGAGTCAGCTCCGCACAGAGCCCATCAGCAGCCCCTGGAAAGCCTGCCCTTGTTGTCTGGGAGGATGCACCCCTGCTGCTCGTCGTGGGATGCCTCTGCTTTGCCTGGTGGCTCTATCAGGTGTCTTGTGGGGCAGGCCTGAGGTCCCAATGGTGCCGGGCCCAGGTGTGGAAGAGAAACAGGGGTCATAGTGGTCTTCACGGCAGGGCAGTGAGGACTGTGCCCTCGCTCTACCCCCAAAGCACAGGTCACACGAGATCCTGTGGGAGAAGAGAGTGGATGCAGGGACCCTGAGAGAGCATGCACCCAAAGAGCTGCTGCCCAATTATCATTGTTCCCCCCAGGATACATCCCTGGGGAAAACAATGGGCAGGGTCCAAGGGCAGGGACGGATTTTCCCAGCTGCTGTATGTCCGGGACCTGAGCTACTCTCTAATTACGTCATTTTTAACCAGCCACGTAGACTTACAACTTCAGACGGTATTTCTTTCTCCCCATAGCACACACCTTTGTCATGTCCTGAAGCTTCTGGTTTGAAACAGTCAGCTCCATGATTAACAGTTCCATCTCAGCAGATTGATTTGGCAGAAATGCTAAATTCCAGAAACCGTGTGGGCTGGCCGGCATGAGCCCTGCCCTGGGAGAGTAAAAAAAAAAAAAAAAAAAAATATATATTCTCTCAAGCCACCTTAGAACCATGTTTAATCATTTCATTATTTCTGGCATATATGATCAGAAGTGATTTTAATGACAGTAAAAAAAAAAAAAAAAATACTGGCTCCATGGATGTGTGACATCACCTGAATTGCAAATTCTCTCCAAACCATAGCCCTCGCCTGTTAAGGGGATGCTAAAAATGGTACTTACCCCAGAGAATAATTTGTGAGGATTAAATGAGGTAATACGTGGGTTTTCCTAGACACATAGCAAGCACTCAACCTAGGGCAGCCACGATCCCGTGGTCGTCAACATGATTGGGGTGCCTGTTGTCCTCATCGCATCCTCACATTTTGGGGTGGCCCAAGTGTACTGTACCTTGGGTACAGTACATGCATCAAAGGCATGGTCTTTATTCATCAGAGAGTTATTGAACTCCTACACGTGCCAGGGATTAAGGCCACAGAAATGAATGAGACACAGCCCGGCCCTGAAGCAGCTTCCCCTCCGGAGAGATGCTCACATAAGCAGATACATCATTTTTCACTCTAACATGACTCCGAGGGAAGCAGGCGCTGGGGACATTGGGAACCCAGGGAAAGGGAGGGAGTCAGTGGAAGGCAGAGTGTCAGAGTCCCCTTTCCTCGTCCTTCCATGCCATCTATTAGAGTAACACCTGGATTTTTATATAACCGGCCAAAGCCAATTTACAATGAGAGCCTCACACTTGTTGGGAGTGGCAGGAAGGCAAAGTCAATTCATTTTATTGCTTTGGGACTAGACTGAACCAGAAGGTGTAGAGATGAAGCAGGAAATCCTGTCTGAAACCAAGCTTCCCATCCGTTGGCATAAAATCCTGATGAGCCCTTAAGGGGAAGGGAAAAAAAAAAGTCTAGTAATATTCAAATGATGCTGAGAAATTCCTGACTTTAAAAGGATGAGATTTTTAGCAAAGGAAGTTGGATATTCAGAGGTGCTTTTTTTTTCCAAAATTATTTTTAGCCTCCAGCTATATAGTTTTTCTTGCCGATTAGACCGATTGTGTTTGGGGAACAAAAACAAGCAACATCCTCCTGTTAAAGTGTCCGGATGTTTTAAGGCCTGTACATGTGATTATCTCAAAAGGGTAGCACCTTGGGGAGGGGGGTGGGGGCAAAGTAATGGTCCAGGGTAATAGTCACTAGTAAATAGTCACTAATAAAACTCTTAAGGACGTTGATGGCCTTAGCCCACTTGCTCTAAAGTGTGGGAAGTTCTGGGATGGAGGAAAAAGTTCACGCCTTGTCGAAGTGGTAATTTTCTCAAAATGTGTTATTTTTGCCTTATTACTAGGTGCCTGTGAGAGAAGACATAAAATTAAATAAATGTGTTCTTTTGTTTCTGAATTCATCCATCAAGGATTTACTCACCTCCTCTCTCTTTGAACTGGGTCTCTTGCTGTCAGGGGCTACAGCCAGGACTGCAAACATAGAGTTAAAAGCTGCTTTGATAAACAGTGTGATAAGTACATGAAAAGTACAGACAGGAAGGGAGAGACTAACTGCATGGTCAGCCAGGGAGTGTATCTTTTAAATTGCTGATGACATGGGAGCCAGGGCTTCAAGAACTGCCAGGAGGTTGCCAAAGAAGGAAGGATGCTGGGCAGTGGGAAACGTGCAGTGCTGACCTGCCTTCAAGGGAAGCTTGCAGTTGTAGGTCCTGGAGCAGAGCTGAGAGAGAGAGGATCTGATTGCAGGAAATAGCCAGAAGTCATGGAATCGCTGAGTGGGTGGTTATCCCAGCAAACCTGCTCATTTTGTAGGAGAGGGGACTCAGGGCCGTTGGGTAGCTTGCCCAGGGTCACACAAACTATAGGGAAGAATCTGAACCAGGACCCGGATGTGCCCTTTGGGGCTCGGCTTCTTCAAGTGTGACATGAGGGCTTGGGAGGTAAGTATGCTAAGGCCTCTCAAGGGGTTCTTGGTGCTTCTCTGCAGCTTCCCGAGAATAAGACTCAGCTTAAAGAGAATCTACAGTTATTTACAGAACATACAATGAAAAAGTTGAGTAGCCCTTTGTATCCTAAATGGCCACATTTGTGCCAAACTGAGAGCCTGGTCCTGTTTTCAAGATGAGGGGATTGAAATTCACTGCATTTTTTAAAAAAATTCTTCCTCTTTTTCATCTTTTGTTAATCTATATGAGAAGAAAACTGAAGCTTTCAGAAAGTAGAGCTGTGAAGGAGCTAGACTGATGTTTAATAAACAACCTTGAAAGTGGAGACAGATCTTACCCTCCTCCATCAGGAAGTCATCCTATGAAAGCTGGATCTGTATCCCTTGATCCTTACCCTGAATGGCTTTTGAGCTCTGTCTTTTGGGGCCAAAACCTTTTTCTTTGCGTTCACAGTGGTGGCGGGGAGGATGTGTTTTCTATAGAGCCTAGTGTACAGTATTTGGAATCATCTAGTGAATCAGTTGGGTAGCCTGTTCCCTGGTGGTACCTCTGCCTCATGGGCTCCCAGAGCATACCGCCATGCCTGGTTAGCAGTTAGTGTGAGTCTACCAGGCTGCAGGACCCCGAACAGAGCATGGGTCTGTCCCGTGATGGGTGAGAAAAATGAATGAAAAAGAAAATGAAAGAAAATGATGTAACCCCACCGCTCTACATATCGTGGGCAGAGTTCACCTCAGTGATTTCTTTTTTTTTCTTTATTTTTTTGGCTACGTTGGGTCTTTGTTGCTGTGCATGGGCTTTCTCTTGTTGCAGCAAGCGGGGGCTACTCTTCATTGGGGTGCACGGGCTCTAGCTGGGCGGGCTTCAGTAGTTGTGGCGCACGGGCTTATTTGCTCCACGGCATGTGGGATCTCCCCCGACCAGGGCACGAACCCGTGTCCCCTTCATTGGCAGGCGGATTCTTAACCACTGTGCCACCAGGGAAACCCCACAGTGATTTCTTTAAGCAGAATCTCTCTTTCTACTCATGCCTACTACTAATTACAGTCTTGTGATTAGAAGTGCCTGGCTGAGACTGGCTCCCCTGCTCTTCACGACCACCAGGTCTTAGTCTTCAAAGGAAATTAGGCCTCAGATCCATTGGGATGTTTATGAAAATATTAATGCTGCCCAACTGAAAGTTACGTTCCTTCAGAGCTTTTTTAGCTATAAGAGTTTTCTTTTGTGTTTTTGTTGTGTTATAAGAGTGATTTTTTTGTCTTCCAAGAGATGTTAGAATTCAAGAAGGACTTAAGGTTATGAGCTTATAGGTAAGCCAAGTCCTTACATCTTAGGCTCTTATTTTAATGCCACAGATGATACTTCATAGGGTTCTTCTGAAGAATAAAGGGAGACGTTGTAGGCAATGAATGCATGAGAATTATAAACAACAATGCTACTATGACCGGCAAACATTGATGGAGGCCACCAATGGTTTGGAACAGTGCTAGGCACTGGGCCAGGCCCTGTACATTCTTGGTTTCTAATTTTTGACCTAATTCTGAAAGGCAGGTCCATCCCATTGCACGTGGGAGGGAAATAAGGCTGTAGTTCAGGCCACTGTCAGTTCTCTTCTTTTCACTGCCCATCCTCTCATGGTCTTCTGTTAATGTTCCCCTTAAACTGGGGTGACTTGAGCCCGTCTTCTCAGTCTGAAAAGCAGGAAGCATGTCTAAATGAGTGGCTGCTAGCCACGTTGTCGATGCCGTGTGATTCATTGCAGAGTAGGAGCTAATATTTCCCAAGGGCCCTTTAGCAGAAGAAAAGGCTTAAAAGAGTGGGACAGAGGTTTCTAAGTTACTGAACAGATTTTATGAACCGCTAGTTACTTCATATGGTGTTTTATTGGGCTAGCGTGATCTGTTTGCATGTCTCAGTCCTTCTGCCCTAGCCAGTGCACCTCTGGGAAGCTCTGCCCTGTGTCCAGCAGAGGAGGGTTTGATGTAGTTCTCTGCCACGCTCACGCCCAAGCTAGTGTCCACCACTAGTCACCATATATGGGGATGGGGACTCTGGCTCCAGTGACTCTTTGAGTTAATATCATTAGGAAATTTGAGCAGAGGAACTACAGCCTGAGTAGGGGCACCTCGTGATGTGATGGATTTAATAGATTTGGCAATGGACGAGAGCCTTGGTTTTCTCCTCTGCAAAATGGGGTTAAGGAAGAAGAAGAGGGGTTTGTTTATTTTTGTTCGTTGGTTGGTTCTTTGACTGGGTTCTTCCCCTTCTGAGTCTTTAAGAAGTTTCTAAGGGCACAGGAATGACCAGAGCAGGCAGTAGGTTTAACATGTGTCAGAGAGAAAGTGGAGCTTGCACGCTCCTGTTTCATTTTAATTTTCCCATTGATTAGGACAGCTTAACGTGAAAAGGGTGGGGCAGACGGGTTCACAAAGCAGCCGGAGTCCATGGCAATTACAAAAAGAGCAACAGGAACCTTGGGGCTCTCTGCGCTCTGCTTGCTCTTTCCTTTTAGAGAATTTGGAGATGTGAACACATAGGTCCGCTCCCTGGTTCTTTAAAAAGCGTCAGAAGGAATGAGGAAAGGGAGGTGGGCAAAGGAGGTGGGAAAGTTGTCATGGTTTTTATTAAGCAGGAAAAGATGGATCTGAAAGCAGACAATACACACGAGAGAGTGGCAGCGCTCCCTGCAAATGTCTGGAGTGAATTAGTAAACAGGTGGGAGCTTTGGTAGAAGATTACTGGGAGTTGTCACGAGCTCTCTAAAAACAAGCAAAGTCAAATAAATGCTTTACGTTTTTGATAAGGTTGCTGTTATGTCAGATAGATGCCCAAGATATGATTTCCTGGAGACATCTAACAAATTTTCCCATAATTGCTTTACAAGCTTGTTAAACAACAGTACTGTGTTTCGATTTCTTGAGAGAGAAGTTGTGTGTTAGACACAGGCTAAGGCCTTTTATTTTTTGTAGCTGGTCTCCCATAATCCTCAGGTCGCACATCTGAAGAAGTTGCTATCATTGTTTTTCCAATATCGTGTTTGCTCAGTTTGGGGCTCAGAGAGATTAAGCAACTTGCCCAAGGTCACACAGCCTGCGAGGGCAGAGTAGGAGTCTCACCCCAAATTCTCTGCCTCCCCACCACCCATGCTCTTGACCATGATGCTACACTGCCTCCCAGGGGCTACAGTAGCTGCAGAATTTGCCCTTGAAACATTCATTAATGGGTTGACACTGGTCTGGAAAGACCTCTGGTGTGGAATGCCACAGGAGTCTCCTTTTGCTTTGCGTTCTTCAGCCTTTCTACGCATGACCCAAGTGAAAACAGAAAGGCACACTTTTCCATATAAGCTAAATCATTGGCCCAGGCTGGAGGAACAGATCATGCACAGGATGGTGAGAAATAGCCTCACCTGTCCCAACAGTGGGTGGAAACCACAAGAGCCATTGCAAAGTGTACGTTTCTGCATCTTGGCTTTTAGTCAAATTTTCAGGTAAGCCACACCTTGGCAAGAGGGACACTGGAGAGTGGAGTCCATGAAGGGAATGAGGACATTGAAGAACCTTTACTGGCTCCTCCCATCACAGCCTTCTTCTCAACCTGCACAAACCACCTATCTTCTGGGGAGTTTCTGCCGAGGATTAAAAGTGGGTAGAAGACCAGTCCATTCTGCGGACTTGTCGCTGTTGACGCCGGGTGCCACCAAGGAAAGGTTGATGCAGAGTGCCCAGTAGAAGGAGGAAAGAAAGCTCAAGGTGTGGGAAGCTGACCAATCTCACGTCAGGTGATGATGGAGTCAGAATGAGAGGAGTAACAGTGCAGGGATCCAAGGAATCTCAGTGATTTGCTTCAAGTCTCCAAGGAGGGAGTTGGTGAAGTCAGAACCAGAACCCAGGCCTCTGGACCCCGTTAGTACCATGGGGAAGCCGCAGTGCTGACATCTGTCTCTCCAATCTGGCTTTGGGATTCTGGCTCCCAGAACAGGTATACGTCTCCATTCCTTGACACTCAGGGGACTCTTCCTGCCACGCTCCACTCAGCAAATGTATTTATTTGATAAATGGTTACTGGCAGCCGACAGCATCAGACAATGTTCTAGGCCCTGGGAACCTTTTTCTTTTTTTTTTTAAATTTATTTTTGGCTGCATTGGGTCTTCATTGCTGCGTGCGGGCTTTCTCTCGTTGTGGTGCGCGGGCTTCTCTCGTTGTGGAGCATGGGCTCTAGGCACATGGGCTTTAGTAGTTGCAGCACGTGGGCTCAGTAGTTGCGGCATGTGGACTCTAGAGCGCAGACTGAGTAGTTGTGGCGTACGGGCTTAGTTGCTCCGTGGCGTGTGGGAACTTCCCGGACCAGGGCTCGAACCCGTGTCCTCTGCGTTGGCAGGCAGATTCTTAACGACTGCGCCACCAGGGAAGTCCAAACATTTTTAATAAAATAAAAATAGAGAAAAGAAAAGGAAAGAAAAAGAGGAAAAGACACAAATACCAGCCCTCAAAATTGGGAAATGTTCTAACCCAGAAAGAAGATGGTTGGGCTATTTGATATAATGCAATATTCAAACAGCTCAAGTAGACAATAAAATTTTTAGTCTAGAATGGTCAGGACTTGAGCGATTTTTTTTTTCCGAGCGGATTTTATTCCACAAAGAAGTCACTGCTTCTAATTTTTGTCGAGAACATGCTGCAACTGGGGCTTTTTCCATCTCTCCCCAGGCCAAGTGCAGAATGCCAGAAGTTTGGCGTTCCCAGGGATTTTTGTAGGATCTGGACATGAGAGAGTTTTGCTTTGCTGGCATATCAATTAGGAGATCTTGACTTCTTGCTTCAGGGGTGTGTGTGTGTGTGTGTGTGTGTGTGTGTGTGTGTGCGCGCGCGCACCTGTGTGTGTGTTTCAACATCAAAGCCTGACCTAAGGTCAAACCACCTCCCCAAACTGTCTGTTGCTTAAAAAATACTGTGTTTCCTTCAGGCCCCAGAGGGCATACATTTAAGTAAATAATTAAGTTACATCCTGTTGCCAAGTAATTTCTTAAAGAGGTGGTAAATGGAATCCCTTCTGGGAAGGTTATGCTGTAATCGCTGGATGGCTTTCTTCAAGAGGAAGATGTTTATTTGCAAACTGTCCACAGCCTAAAATATTTACATCTCAGGTCTCTGACCAGGAGAAAGAAAGAAACCTTGTTCACTTTCAGAGGATGCCAAGTTTAGGATTCATCTCTGGCGATGTGGGAACAGCCGTCAGGGACTGTTTTGCCTCCGGCCAGGCCCTTACACTGCAGTGAGCAGGGTCCCTGTGCTCTGGGGATTAAAGGTATTTACACTGGACAAAGGCACAGGCATTATACCGGGCTTGGTAAGTGTTGGTATACAAACTCTCCATTTTGCATCTTTTACCTGCTTAAACGTACTCATTTGCCTGGGCAAAGACCTGTGTGAATACTTGTTTTCGAAAAATGTTTATATTTTCACATAAAAGAATACATACTCCCCATCGACAATGGGGAAACATCATAAAGGCTAAGAAGCAAAATAAGAGTCATTCTTTTTCCCACACCCCAGGGATAAAGTACATTTTTGTCTGTTGTTTTCCAGTATTTTATTTTCCCTCAACCACATAGATGCAGTCGAGCTGACACTGTATAAGAGAATTATTTTATAGATTTTGTTAAAAGGAAAGGTGAATGGTCTCTACCCCAAGGAGCTGGGTTCCTCTTCTAGCTGAGGCCTGCTCACCTGCCTTCATACATTTTAATAGAACTCTTCCATCTGTAGTCATGAAAGGTAAAAAGAGCTATGGTTCAATCAGGCACATTCATGGCGCAGGTGAAGAGTTCTGGGAGCTGAAAGGCCACAGGTCAATTACCCCAGAGCGGTTCAGGATTGCAGCTTGAATGCTCAGTCACACTTCTCAAGGTGCATTATTGCGCTAATAAAATGTTCTTGGCTATAATTTTGTAGCAGTTGGTAATAGGAGTCCCAGAGGAATTGGGCATTTATCTTGAACACGGGCTGTGCCCAGGCCCCCACCCGCATAGCAAGGTTTTCTTTAATGATGTTCCTTTGAATAATTTAAATGCCATCGCCTGTTGAGTCTTTTCCGTGTATTTTATTCTGCAAAATGTCCCAAAGGGTTAGTTGGTCTTCAAAAGCCGTGTGTTAGACACAGTTGGATATTTTTTTTCCTTCTCTGGCCTTGAGATTTATGCATAGATCCTTTTCTTAGACAAATACCGGGGGGAAAGACCTTTGCAAAATACAGAATTTCATCCTGGGGACACACAGTGGAGGATTCCTCACCTTTCGGAGCGCCCCTAGCAGGAGCTCCATAGTCTGGGAGGAGAGGGGCGTGGCAGTGGGCGGCGCCTAGGCCAGCGTGATTGCGCTCCAGGCCAGGGACACAGTAGATAGCATGTTCGATACCATCCCACCTGAAAAAGATTTAACAAGGACCTACTGTATAGCACAGGGCACTATAGCCAATGTCTTGTAATAACCTATAATGGAAAGGAATCTGAAAAAGAATGGAAAATAAATGAAAAAGAATCTGAATCGCTTTGTCATACAGTTGAAACTAACACAACATTGCAAATTACTATACTTCAATTAAAAAAGAAAGATTTAACAACCTCAACTGCTGATTGAACCAAGGAACCCAATGTGAACTTTGAAGAGCTCTGCCCTCGGGGGTAAAAAATTTAGGAAATTTTAGATCTAATAGGGTATGCGAGGTCATCTCTTCCCAGACCTTGGATTTACGGGTGAGGAAACGGAGGCTCTGCCAGGGTGAAGCGTCACGCAGTGAGTCACACCCACCACGGCAGAGGAAGGTTAGAACCCACATCTCCTGAAACCCAAGCCATGCCTCTCCTGTGCTCCCACTGGGACCTCTCCACGCCCACGTTCCAAGGACGCTGGAGACGTATTGAATGGTACCATGGAAATGAGATCCTTTGCTCAGGGATCTGATTACTTTGAAAAAGAGATGCCAACCTATGGAATTCTGCTTTGTGAATAACTGGAGTGAGTGCCTGTGGAATTAGGTACACGCACCCCTAGCAGCACTTTGGCATCTGGTCCAAGCTGGGTCACACCCTGTGAGGGAGGGACGTGAGGACAACATTTTACGAACATCGCGAATGTCCGTTACGTTCTTAAAGAAATGTTCTGCACAGAGGAGTCCCAGGATCCGCTGGGGCCTCATTTGCTTGTGCCAGGGCCCCAGATGAAAGCCAGGGGCAAGGAAGAGAAAGACAGAGGAAGTCGATGGAGCCTTGAATAAGACAAAAATTAAAGGAGCTAAATGCGAGGGGGGAGGCCGGTTTTCAAAGAGATGAGTCAGGGGAGAAATAATAGCAGTATAAAAAGAATTTGAAAAGAAAAAAGTGTTTAATTATGCTAACCTTTAAGAACTTATGTAGCACACAGTGGAACAGGAGCCTGTTTTGTTTGGTTGGAAGCGGCCATCTGACGATAAACACTTTCTAGGGCCCCAAATAGTTCCCTAAGAGAGGGCTGGTGTTACACTTTGTCCAAAATTGTCTCAAACCCAGAGGACCAGGGCATGTGCAGGCATGTGACCAGGGGAGAGAAGGGGGAACAGCAGGGGCCAGGTGTGAGGATGAAAGCTGAATCTCATCATGAGCATCTGGGGTGCTCCTTGAGCATATGGGACTCCAGAGTCTTAAAGCCAGAGGGGGCTTCAGCGTGGTGTCCTCGGTGGAGGGAGTAGCCACAGGGAACGCTGAGAGGTTGAGGTTGAGAGTCTCAGGGCTGTGCTGTGCTTCCACCACCCTGGAATAAATAAAGGATCAGTGAGGGCATGAAGAGAACTGAAGCTGGAAGGGAGGGATTTCGGAGAAGGCTGTTTGTTTTCAGATTTTACTATGTATATGATGGGCAAACCACCGGAAGCTTTTGAGTAGCAGAGATGCTCTGGGTTTTTGGCGGAAAGCTCTGGCTGTCGTGATTGGTCGTGATTGGGTGGGCTGGAGTGGGAAACAGCTGCAGATGCGGGGGGCCCTTGGAAGGTTTTTGTGATACTCCTGGCAAGCCATCAGGAGGGTGTAGACCAAATCAGAGAGGCGACGAGGAGACAGCTTTGAGGAACATCACAGCAGCTGTACATAAAAGATTGGGAGCCTGGTTGGATTGGGCTTCTAAGGGACGGGGAAGTGGTGACAATTACTCTGCGATTTCGAGTCAGTGTAGCTGGCGGGCTGTGATAGGAAGTCAGGGTGGGGAAAGATGGGGAGACGAGAGAAACCAAGTCATGCCTGAGCATTTTGGCTTTGAGGTGTCGGGGGAAGTACTCATCCGGGTGTCCTGGAAGCATCTCATACTTTAGCATGTCCACACAGAAGCGCCTGACCCCCACCGCCACGCTTGCTGTCTCTGCAGCGCTGCGCATCTTAAGGGCAGCCCCACCCGTTCAGTTGCTCGGGGTGGGGGGGGGGGGCCCTTGACTTCTCCCATCCCCCAGTCTCCACGGAGAAGTTATCAGAACACTTTGTCAGTGTTCCCTTTAGAGCAGTCTGCTGTCCCCTGCTCCCAGCCCCCAAGGATCCCTCCGCATTCCTGCATGGAGACTCCCACCCCCATCCTCCTTGTCTCTTCACAGCCCACTGTCAACAGGGTACACAGGAGCCATCAGATCCCATCGCTTTTCCACTCAGCACCCTGCCATGGCTCTCCCTCCTTCTGCATAAAGGCCATGTTCATCCCAGCAGTTGACAAGACTCTATGCGACCCACTGCAGCCCCACTGACTCTGCACCCCTCTCCGTCCCTCACGGTGTCTGAGCCAGGCCCCAGCCTCTCTGCTCCTAGGTGTGCAGGTGTGCTCCAGGCCTGGGCCCTTGCTGCCCTGTCCGGAATGCTCTTCGCCAGATAACCTCATCACTTATCCGCACTCCCTTGAAGTTCTTACTCACATGTCCCAATCTCCATGAGACCCGCTCCACCTACACCAAAACTGCACCCGCCCAGCACTGCTGTGTTCTCCTCCACCAATTTGGGAATCATCGGTGTATAGAGATGGTGCTTAAAACTGCGAGGCTGGATGAGGTGACCGGGGGAGTGGGTATGGGTGAAAAAGGGAGCCTGGGGCACTCCCTAGCTGAGTGGGCAGAAGAGGAGAACCTGGGCCAGAGATCAGAGGGGACAGCTGGGGAGGCTGGGACATGCAGGATCCTGGCAGCCAAGGGAGGAAAGTTCTTCCAAGAGGAGGAAGGGGTCACCGGGGTCTAAGGTGGCAGGGGACGGGGGGAGCAGGTAGGATGACAGTGGCCTTTGGATTCATCCATTTTCAAACCTGAGGAGGTCTCATCTCCCTGGTCCCTCCAGCAGTGGCACATGGCTGTTTGTTGTTAAAAGGTCCAGTGAGAATAAGGCCTCCGTTGATCAATTACATCTCTGCTTTAATACCAATAGCCCTAACTGTCACTTCTGGATGGCCTGTGATGTGTCACGTGATCTACATCCACTCTCTCATTTAGTCCCCACCACGCTGCAATGAGGTCACCACATTTTACAGCCCAGGGAACTGAGGTTCAGAGAGGTTCAGTGGCTTGTCCAAGGTCAGAGTTAAAGGTGCAGAACGGGACCGAGGATCCAGGATGGGCTCCCAGGCACATGGTTTTTCAGACTGGGCCAGTTAGTCCTGTGGGCATGGAACAGCCCCAAAGGGTGCCATCCACTAGGCTCCCATACCTGAGCTGGCCACGCAGGGGATCTCAAAAGTCCCTGGAGGCCCTTTGATGAAGTTGTGTAAAGAAGTAAGACCAGCTTGGTAATGGTGCCAATAAAGCTCCATCTGTGCTGTATATGTTATGTTGATAGTGATGCAAGGTAAACTTTGCCAGAGGGAAATGTCACTCGTTTCCTTTGCTTTTTCCCTTGTCAGAATTACGTTTGGTAAAAATCCCTGTTGTGTGGCCCCAAGGGATCTCGAAACCCAGATCTGTTTAAATGTAAAACATACAAACTCAAGTTAATATACACATACAGAACTGCGCGTTCTAAGAAGACTCTGTCGGGCGGAGTGATCTGTGGGAGAACCAGGAACCAGTCTGCCCGCTGTCTGGTTTTAGCTCCCAGTGGCACCTGGTGGAGGCCAGAGGGCTGGGTTCTGCCAGCCCCTGGGGAGCTCAGTCCAGGACAGCTCGGAAGTACCATGGGAAGTGAGTTCTAACACGCATGGAGCCCCAGACCACTAGGGTCCCCCCACTTGCAGAGGCCCATCCACGAGAAGTCCCATCCGTGAGAGGTTCCTGACAGCATGAGTGCCTGCCTTCATCCAGGGTCCCTTCCTGACCCATAAAAGTCCTTGGTCTGGGGACTTCCCTGGTGGTCCAGTGGTTAAGACTCCACGCTTCCACTGCAGGGGGCATGGGTTCGATCCCTGGTCAGGGAACTAAGGTCCCACATGCCGCATGGCCTAATAAATAAATAAATGGAAATAATTAACGTTTTAAAAAAGTGAAGAAATTACTTAAAATAAAAAAGAGTCAAAGAGTCGTCAGTCTGCTTCCTTCCTTACCCTGGGGTGGAGCTGTAGCTCAGTGCTGTCAGCAGAGCCTGTGGGATATAGGGGCGATGGTGGGAGAGGACAAGAGTTTCCAGTGACATCACAGTTTGAGGTCCTGGAAGCTGGTCCCCAGCCTGAGCTCATTGTCAGGGAGAGATGCTCATGCAGTGCTTAGTTCAGCCTGTGGTGTCAGCCAGGTGTGTCTGAGACCTCTGCTGAAACACCGTCTCCTAGGGTGTAACGGGGGCAGGGCCACTGCCTGAGGCTCGGACCAGCACTGCTAACTGTAGAACCTCCCCGGGCCACGTTGCAATTAGAGGAAGACACCCATCTGTTTTCTGGATTTCTCCTGCACGTCTGACAATCCTTCTAGTCAGCTGGGTTTCATGAAACCCCAAATGGGTCTTGCCTGATGAGCATTTTTCTCTAATTTTTAAAGCCAATCTGAGAGTTTGTTCCAGGAAATCTAATCTGTGCACTTCCTCTGCCAGCCTATTGTTGAAGAAAGCCTGTTTAGTATCCGAGAAACCTTCTGGGGCTTTTAAATGATTCTGTTCAAGTATTTCTTCTCCTCTCACTAAAAATTCCACTGTGCCAAGAATTAAGAGGCTTCAGCTCCTGAGGACTGTCCTTGGGTTGAGAAAATGACAGCCCTGTATCCTTCCCATCTGGGTAGAGGCATTAATTAATCCAGCCTTTTCACTTACCTTGATAGGGAGCCATATGCCTTGTTCAAAGCCAAAGTTCATTTTTTTAATTAAAAAAAAAAAAAAAAAATAGCATTGCTTCAGTTACCACTCCCTGGTTCCAAGTAGTAGCTTTGCTGCTAAACAGTTATGTAACTGGGAACTCACCACCCTGGCCTCATCCTCTCTGAAAGGATGAGATCAGGCAGCCTGTGAGATTTCCTCCAGCCCTTGTGATTGTGTGGGTTGGTAACTTTGCACTTTGCTGTGCTGGGAGGTGCCCAGATTTCATGGTGAAATTACAGTCTTTCTTCACCAGAGCATTAGAACTTGACCTCTAAGAAGACAGGTCTCCTGGAGGCAGGCTGCACCTTCCAACAAATAGTGACCGAATGCCTTCTAGGGGCCACCCACTGTTCTGAGTGCTGAGGACACAGCAGTAAATGAAACAAAAAAACAAAACCCGTACCCACGGAGCTTGTACTGTAACAACATGACCTGGGATGCTTGATTGTATCCTATAAGCCTCGGAGCCTGATTGTCTGTGATCTGTCCGTTGCTTACAACCATCCTCTTTAAGATCCACAGACATTTTCACCCACATGTTGTTTTGGTAATCATGTCTATGCCAAATGATGTATTTTACTGCCAAACTGTCTTTTCTTTTTTGGCCTGAGTTGGGGGAAATTCATGCATTATTCATTAGACCCCCCAAATGACTCATTTGTGAGTAGATAGGAACGCAAGGCTCAGAGGCTGGTACGTGGTGACATTTTTAAGAAATGGTCAAGCTAGCTATCCAACCCAAATTATTAATTCTAAATCCAGGCTTCCTTCAACTAAAATCTCAATAATAAAGTCATGTTTTCATATGTAGGGAGTCAGTTTCTAGACCGCTAAACCTAGAACTTATCGCACGGGTCCTGTTTGCCAACCTCAACCCTCCACCCCCAGTGTCAAATTCCTAACAGATTTCTGAAGCTGTCCTGACATTGCTACGACAACTGTTTTGAGTTGCCAAAATGCATGCCATCATGTCGCTTCATTCTCATTCATTCTTACTCTCGGTGTGAAACCGACTGGAAGACACAGCCTGCGACCTGAACTTCGCAGCTCACACCGCCCTGCTCCAGCAGTTCATTCAGTTGCTAGAACATTATCGGGCTTCCTGGACCTACTGATGCACAAGGCTTCCTTTCTCTCAGCTTTTGTTTTTTATTTCCACCACTACTTTCCAGCATAGCAGCCTGGTGGTGAGCATTCCAGCAGTCTTGACTTCAACACTATCACCTGGGTCTCTGTTTAATGACAGGATGGTTCATCCTTAACCATGGCCCCTGGACCACTAGTGTCCCAAGTAGTGAGAAGAGCAGTTAACCTCACACATTCAGTAATGGGACCTGAAGGCATCCTCTGCTCACTGCAAAAATTATTTGGAGATGAGTACGAGCCTCCCATGAGGGTCAGCCACAGCATAGAAAAGTGTATTGGAGCTAGAAGACCTGGGTTCAGGTGCTGCTTTCTCTCTGGGAACAGGTAGAGCTGGGTGTACGGATGTGCTACCTTATCTCTCCAATCCTATGTCATCTCTAAAGTGGAGATAATGATCCCAGTCAGAACAACCTCCCTGGCTGGCCAGTAGAAAATATATGAACTAATGTGAATGATGGCAAATGATGAAGTTTCGTACAAATGTGAGAGATCATTACTCATCTTCTGCAAACAGAAAGAAGTGATCCGTGGAAGAGGAAAACGCGTGGGGATGTAGAAGCTGGAAGGATGTATGCAGTTTTGATACCCAGCCTCGCTAATATTAGTATTACATCTCCATATGCCTTAATCTTTGCAAAAATAACAATTATTACAGTCTCGAAAGAAGACATGTACTCATGAAAGCAAACAGGTCGGTTTTTTGAATAGTTCAGGCTCCATCCAGGTGTCGGTTATCCTGCTACGTTGGTGGATTTTGGTGATCTGATTGCTAACGGGCGTTTGAATTTGTAGTACCAGGAAGTATTCCAGTGTGAGACGCGAGTAAGCACATATCTGCCTCAAGTTCCAAAGAGGAAGGTAGTGCGAAAGGCAGGCAGTTCAGAAGGAGAAAGCCCACATGAGTCAGTCTCCTCACCTGGAAGCCTCCTTCCTGGGATCTGGCCATACAGTGGGTAAATAATGAACCGCAAAGCCGCTGTGTCCCAAGAGCAGTGACCACAATGACACTGGCGCCATCCTCCCCCACGGACGTGCATGGTCCCCCTCCTGTGCAGTGATGTTCAAAGAGGGCGTGGTGGTGCCTGGGCAATGCTACCCGCCTCCACCACTGCCTGTGCCTTGATCTTAACTACTCAGGAGAGTAGGGTAATTACCGCTGATAATGGCAGGTGGGGGGCTCTCAGGGAGAGCAGAGTGGGCATCAACCTTCTTTAATCTCCGCCCTTTGGCTGTGGGTCTTAAGCATCAGTGTGCATCAGAAGTGTCAGGGGGAGCCTTTTAAAATGGCCATTTCCAGATCCCACTTTTAGAAGGTCAGATGGACATGGTCTGGGATGGGGCCTGGGAATCTGCATTTTTTGACAGACAGCAGAATTGATTCCAGTGCAACCCTAGACCTTTGGGTGTGTGACCTGACTTGTCCCCACATGCCGTCGGGCCTGGGCCCAGCTGTCCTCGACCGCCTGCTTCCTCCTTGGCAATGCCCATCTCACAGGGCTGCAGGGAGCATTAAATTGAATGGGATGTCCAGCCTACAGAGGGGCTCAGTAAATGTTAGTGCTAGCCCTTTCTTCATAGCAGCCCTGAACAAGAAAGAGAACTGAATTTATTTCAGGTTCCCTAGGATGTGTGACAGCTCTTGGTTCCCAGCAGCCTTTTTGCTGATGCATGTGTCATGTAGGCGTACTTCCTTCACTCGGCAGGTGTCTATCCCAGGCGTCCATCTTGCTCAGCGGGCCTTGCAGGGCCAGGGAGGGAGACACAAATGATGTGTGAAAAATAGCTGCCGGCACCATGGATTGGAAGCCCTGTTTCTGGAGGGGAGACGTCAGCGCTTGAGCCAAATCATGTTTGCTAAATGGGCAGAACTCTTAGGAAATCAGCTGAAATAGAGCAGCAGAGTAAATCGTACAGTCTTTTGTACGCTAGGAATTCAGAGAAAGGGGGAAGCAGTGGTAGGTTTCCTTGCTTTGAATGTCTGCCCTTGCTTCCGAGATGAACTATATCACCTTTCGACAGGTATATTTTGAATGCAGATGGAGACAGTCAGGTTTCTCTGAAGATACATGTATATATGTGATTAGAATCAGAGTTTCACAATCTGAAGGGCCACCACACTCATCTAGAGGCACCACCACCCCTTCCCATCCTTCCCACACGTGCCTAGTGTTAGAAGTCGGAACCCCAGCAGCCCAAGGAGCTAAGGTGTCCTAGGTACTAAAAGGGACGAAGAACTTGAAGCGTATAAACACAGAGAGTAATTGAAATGGTGTTGAAATATTTAATTTGAATCTTTTAGAAAATCTGTGTGCCACAGATTCCTAGCTAAGTGATGCTGAACACTTTCTAATCATTTAATTGGTGGGTTGGCAGGAAGGAATGGGGAGGTTCATTTAATTTAATAGCCCTGAGGCTCAGCTTCAGACTAAACTGTGAGCAGAATTCACCTTCTGCAGAGAGTGGGTAGGAGTGGGCGAGCTGTTTCCTCTCTCAGTTGAGCCCTAAGGAGCTTGGGGTTCCTTAGATGACTCTCCCCGGAGCTGCTTCCTCGCCCTGGCCCCTTTCTCTGCCAGACGGTTGCAGGAGGACATGCTGTTTCCCATCTCAGCCGAACTGTTGGCATATGTCCTGCAGCAAACACTCTAGTCTTCTTTTGACGGTTACCATTTAACATTCACATGGTGTCAAAAATGTGCCAGGCATCCTCCTCGTATTATTTTGCCTAGCGAACCTAAAATTAATTTCAAAAGTGAGAAGATGTTGAGTATTGGAGACAATAGTGGAGGATGACTTACGGGGTGAGGTGTGACTGTTTTGCTGTGGAAACTTGGAAAATGCTGGAAAATGCTTTCTGGGGCACAGGGACATCGAGCCAGTTCACGTGGGGGAGAGGCTTTAAGGCGGTCTCGACTTGTTCATGCACCTCGGAACACTTATGAGCCTTGTGGCGAGACGCAGGAGACACCTCCTGCTTCAGAGGAGCTCACAAATGAACCCAGCATTGCCTGTGCCTAGTGAGAGCACAGATTGCTGACCTTGGACTGGAGCAATGGGGGTCTGTGGGGAGGGGGTCAGAGGATGCTTCACAGAGAGGGCGCAACTTCACCTGAGCCTCGGAGGGTGACTAGGAGATCACCAGTTGGACAAGGGAGGAGGACAGATGTCCCGTGCAGGGGGGACAGTGTGTGCCAAGATGCAAAAGTGTAGATGGATGAAAGAGCAATGCCCATTGAGAAACCAGCAAGCAGAGGGCAAGGTCAAGGAGAATTAAAAAGTTGATGCCATATTATGGGGAGCGTATCCACCCAAGGGGCTCGGGTGGTCTAGGCCACAGGAGGTCATCAGCAGGTTTTAAGATTTATGTTTTAGGAGGATGACCAAGGTAGCCACAGAGTGATAAGATAGGGAAGAGATTCTAGAAACAGGATGGCCAGGAAGAGCTCTTTCTTGTGACCTGCCTCTGTGCAGTCATCACAGCCATGGCTGCCTGATCGGCTGAGAGTCACTGACCCCGTTGTTTGGGCTGAGATGTTAGTAACTGGCCAGAGGCACGTGTTGGCTTTCCATAGGTGCCATTCAACTTGACTCTTTTCCTTGGTCGGAGCCAGCCTCCTGGACCTAGCGAGGCCTTACCCCAGGGACCAGTGATGGGAGGTAGTGCTTGGCCTAGGAGGAGACCATCACCCATGGGATTATAGCTATTCTTCGTCTCCCCAGTTCAGGTCATGGAAACAAACAGCCTCCAAATAGCCATCTCCTGACAAATACCCAGCATCCTTCATGCATTCATTATGTATCAGCATTGCTTGCTTTTGAGTCCAAACTCAGGAAGAGGATTTTGATTCATCTGGGTGTGAGTAGACCCAAGTTTTTTGAAAATCAGAAGAATAAGGGGCCACCCTGTCCAGCCCCCGGCAGAGAGCTCGGTGTCACATACACAAAACCTCTGATACCTTTTTGTTCAGTGGTGCCCAGATTTGAATGCCAGGTGGTAAATGGGCTCCATGCACAGACAAACTTAGTTTCATTTGCATTCTTTTCCTAGGTGAGGGTCTCACCTGGTTCCCGATTCACTTTCTGATCTACCACCTTCTCTATCATTTTCTCTAGTTATTTCCATGTAGTGACAACCACTTCCACACACTGTCTGTCTCCTCTGCCAGGCATTTTACACGTGTTAACTCAGAACTCGGAGAGGTGAGAATTACAACCCTGCTTCTGGAGATCAGTCCGGGGAAGCTCAAGAGAAGCTTAAGCAGCTCTTGGTGCCTGTCTCCCCCTCTCTCCTCTTTGTCTCGGTAGTTTTTGCCATTCCTGCTGAGAACCTTCTTCCTTTGCGCCTTCAGAGACACTTCTATCACTTCCACCTCTAGCCGCCCCCCCACATCGGCAGGCGGACTCTCAACCACTGCGCCACCAGGGAAGCCCCCCACCTCCCCTTTTTAATTTATTTTTTACTGAAGTGTAGTTCAATTACAGTGTTGTGGTAATTACTGCTGTACAGCAAAGTAACTCAGTTATACAAATATATACATTCTTTTTCATATTCTTTTCCATTATGGTTTATCACAGGATATTACATACAGTTCCCTGTGCTGTACAGGAGAACTTTGTTGTTTATCGAATCTCCCGTCTTTTAAAAGGAACTTTAGTCTTGATTCAGCTGCTCCTTCCAGCTTCGGTCTGGGTCTCTGTTTCTCGTCCCATCACCATACCCAGTGGCTCCATGGCTCAGGGTACAAATTCTTGGCCTCTTAGGATGACATTCAGCCCCACCTGTCAAAGGTGACCCCTGTCTCATCACTGCCATCACCCTCCCTGACACGCTATCCTCTCTTGGCCTTCTGGGAGGGGGCAGCAGGCTTCCTTCCTCTCTCTCAGACTCCTGCTTTCTCACCCTCTTTCTCCTCCAGCCCTCAAAGGATGAGGCCAGTTTCCTGGACCCCTGCTTTTGTCTCTCTGGGAACTCATCCCTTCCCCCATCCAGATAAGCCCAGCTCCAGGCAGGCTCTGTCTGTTGGATCACTAGATCAGATAGATCTCCTCCTTGGTGGATTTCAGTGGCAGCCCGGCCACACATGTGCTCAGTCTCTTAGGCCAGCAAATGGGGGGCACCTCTGGCTGGTCCTAG
This sequence comes from Neophocaena asiaeorientalis asiaeorientalis, assembly GCF_003031525.2. NCBI lineage: Eukaryota > Metazoa > Chordata > Mammalia > Artiodactyla > Phocoenidae > Neophocaena > Neophocaena asiaeorientalis. Next base: position 1,325,831 of record NW_020173946.1, read on the forward strand.
CCTTTCCCTTCTTAACGGAACAGACAGGATGTCCCGCTGGATCTTCATTCCCAGAGGCCTCCCAGCCCCCGATCTCTGTCCTCTGTATCCCATTACTGTCAGTGGTTCCTCCTCTCCCTCCATCTAGGCCCCCATGTCTTCAGGCCGTCCTGAACTCCGGAGCTGCGTCTGCATTACATTGTCCCCCTACTCGAGAACCTGCCACGGCTCCTCTGCCAGCTATCGCATCCTGTCTAGCCTGCCCGACACTCCAGCTTCTTCCCAAACTGCCACTCAGTCTGTCCATTGAGACATTTCTCCCCTGGCTCCCAGCGTGCTCTTTGGCTGCAGACAAGTAGGTCCCCGAGCCCCCAATCCCACCCTCCCCACACCTGCTCTGTGCTTCCATCTGCTCCTCTCTGGCCGGAACCTCTTCTCTGCTTCCTTTGTGCCTCCTAGCCATCCACCAAACCTTGCCTCCAACCCTGCTTCCTCTTATTTCTAACACAAAGAAAATGTATCCACTCTTAGAATAACGATACTCACTGTAAAATGTGTTTTAAAGTGGAGTAACTTCCCTACATACAAACGAGTTCCGTTCCAAGAGCGCGTTCATAAGTCCGATCTGTTCGTAAGTCCAATAAAGTTAGCCTAGGTACCCAACTGACACAATTGGCTATATAGTACTCTACTGTAATAGGTTTATAATACTTTTCACACAAGTAATACATAAAAAATGAACTCACACAAGAAATAAAACAGCTGGCATATAGGGGCTGGCACTGAGCCAGCAAACACACATTCACATCTTTTTTTTTTTTTAACATCTTTATTGGGGTATAATTGCTTTACAATGGTGTGCTAGTTTCTAACATTCACATCTTTGGAAGTTCGCAACTTGAAGGTTCATACGTGGGGACTTACTGTACAGAGAAGTATACAGAAGAGATGAAAAAAACTTAAAATTTCACCACCCAGAAATTAAGATTATAATTTGCATGTCTCTTCCAAAGATGAAATGCACGTGCATATGTAAAGGTATATATTATTTTTACGTCACTGATATTGTGCTATTTATACATGTTCTCTTTCTTTATTTGCTAATTGTTAATAGAATTTTCCCATTCCACTCATTTATATTTAAGCAGCATTTTTAAAAGCCATATAATAGCCCATCATATGGATGTGCCGTTGATTTATTTAGCTTGTCTCCTTCTGTAGGTCAGGCCCTGGCTTCCAGCTTTCCAGTATTATAAATAACAAACATCCTTGTCCCCTAACTCTAGCCATTTGTTTCCTGTATCATATGATGTAGCATTTTTTAATAATGCAGAGGCCAATTGCGTTTATTTAGCTACTGCGGGGTGTCAGCCTCTATGCTTAGTGCTTTTCCTTTCAGTAAGAAAGCCTCAGGGCCGCCTTGCAAAGCAGATATCCTCAAGATCTCAAGTAACTTGACTGAAGTCACCCACTTAGTTGGTGATGAGGTCCAGATTCAGGCCCAGCCTTTGATCCCACACGCAACCCCCGTTGCTCTGCCCTCTGCAGTGATGTTCAGAAGGCATAGCCATGTGCATTTGTGGGCAAACACTAAGTCTTAATGAAGGCAGTGGACAGCCTCATGGATTTTACCAGCATTTCCCAGCTGGATTATAAGATGCTCTTAGATGTCTGGTGCACACCTCTAGGCTTAATCTTAGATCTAATTAGAGCCAGAAGGGACTTTCTCGTCTTAAAAATGAAGACGCTGAGAGGCGTAACAGGCATCCCCAGTGTCGGGGTGTCAGCTCTGTTGGATAGCCTATGGTAGACACATAAAAACTGATCTTTAAAGAGTTACTGTCTTTATTATGTAGACTTATCTTTCCTGTGCTCACGTACCAGAGTCTGTAGCTATTGTGACATGTGAAAGAGGCAGTCTTGTAAAATGCAGCAGTGGCTGTAGCCACCGTACCACATCAATACGGGAGAGTCAGTGCTGAGCCCTGCAATTCCTCAGCTGCAAATGCCTTGATTTACTCCAGGTAGAACAGAGGCCTGAGAAGAGTATGACCCCAGCCTAGAATTTCATTTCCCGTAGTATTAAAATCCGGGTTTCAACTGCCCATTTGCTGGGGTCTCTTTTCTTTAAGCAAGTGGTTCTCAGGCTGTCAGTCGCCTGGAGGCCTGGTGCTGGACGTACCCCCTTCCCAGAGTTTCTAATTCTGCAGGGCTGAGGTGGGGCCTGAACATATTTTTTTCGAACACACTCCCAGCTGGATGCCGATGCAGCTGCTTGGGGACCACACTTTAAAAGCCACAGCCTTAGGCCTTTAAAAAGATACTGGAGGGCAGGTCATGCGATTAACTATCACATCGTTAGCCTTTCTACTTAAAATGGCACAACGCCGCGTGATTCAAATCATTCACTTCCATACGTCTTTCGAAGCCCAAAGTGCTTTTGGCATTCTGCTCAGCTTCCGGCCCTCCTGCTAAAGTTTCAGCCCCACCCCATGCCTGAATCCTCCCTAAGTCTGGCAGTGTATCAGACCCCACATCTGAGCAGACGGTGGAGGTTGAACTCAACCTTGCTGTCCAGAGCCTGGGATCTCAAGAACTGGGGTTTGGTCCACAAGAAAAGTGTGCTCTCTGAGTTACGGTACCCGTGGTCACCCACCTGTGCCCTTAACGGATCCCAGCCATTTACCTGTGGCCCTTGCCTGCCACCTTTGCCAGCCTTGGACCATCTCTTCTTACAGGAACTGCTTCCCTGATCTGTCCCTAAGTGGAATCTGAGGTCTCTTTGAACTGCTGCAAACCTCCCCAGAACCCCAACATCTAACCCCCAAACACCCACATTTCACCGCTGTCTGGAGCTTCTGCAGCCATCCTGCCCCTCCATCAGACCCGGGAACGGGCAGCCAGTTCTGATGGAGTTGAGTTTGCCTTACCCCATTTGACTCTGAAATAGGACTGCCACCCTGCCTCTTCTCCTGGGGAAGTCCCAGAAGCCCCCTAGTCCTAGTACCCCCTCCCACTCATTTCCCTTCCTCTGACCATCCTTGTGAAGTGTCCCAAGTACTCATGGCCAAAGCCACCCTGAGTACGATCATGTTGTCTCCTTTGATTACAAGATCTAAAACCACCCCCCCCTTTCCCCAGCGACGTTGACTTCTCTGTGGCTGCAGGTGTGCATCTACCCAGAAGGATGATTATGAGACCCTCCATGTAAGGCTGGAGCATCTAATGGGTCTTCAGAAGAACAGCCCCGGACACAGCTGAACCAGTGTGAGAGGAATAGGTCCCGTGAGCTGAGACTGATGAGAGGCAGAGGCTGGGAGTAGGGCTTCTGCCGTGCCCGCCACCTGGCCTTCCTGGCTCCCTTGTTGGCTGCTAGCACACTTGGTGGGTTCCGTGTGCCACCACCCAGTGCTTTCCCTCCTCCTTCTCAAGCCAAAGCCATGAGCAAGTACGTGTGAAGCCTTCACCTCTAGGCTCTCATTATCTGGTCCCCATGGGCTTCTCCCGGAGAAACGAGAGTCCTGACCAGAGCATGGCTCAAGGCACCTTGATTCCCCTCAAGAAAGGGAGGGGAGGGGAGGGGAGGGAGGGAGGCGGTGGGATGGGCGCAGGGAGACAGAGGAGGAGTTGCAGGGCAGAGAGAGGGTCTCAGAAGGGGTCGCTTTAAAAGTGCTGTAGCTGGTGTGAAACGTGGCCGTGGGTCCCTGGCCCTAGTTCACAACAACGTACCAGACTTTATAACAGAGCTTCTTCATTTTGGCACTGTTGACGTTTGGGGCTGGATAATCCTTTGCTGTGGGGCTGCCCTGTGCATTGCAGGATGTTTAGCAGCATCCCTGGCCTCTAGCTGTAAGTAGCCCACTCACCCCTGGCAGGTGTGATAATCACACATGTCTTCAGACATTGCCATATGTAACTGCTCTTTCCGCCCAAACTGAGAGCCAGTCAACAGATATTACTGGGAAGCTGGTGGTTTCACCTATATCAACTGATTTAATCCTCACAATAACCCCATGAGGTGAGTGACATTAGCCCCATTTTATAGATGAAGAAACTGAGGCCTCGAGGGGTTAAATGTGATAGATAGGATGACATAGTAAGTGCCAGAACCAGAACTTGAATCCAAGTTGCTCTAATTGTCAGAGCCCATTATCTTAGAGATGTATGGTTGCAAGGAAAAGAAAACTCCCTGGCAGGGTTTATTTTAAGGACACAATGGGATATTTCACAGGCAGCTCAAGATAGGAAGTGAGGTTTGACTGAGCCTCACAGAAATAAAATTGGAAAGTTGAGAGCCAAGTTTACGGTCTTGTCTCTCAGTGCTCCATGACTGCGTTTATGCCGGCATATTTCCACATGGTGGCTTCCTCTCCTGGCCTCTGCTTCGGTGCCAAGTCCCCAACCTTGCTAAAATGCCTCACTCAATCCCTGTTGGAAATCCAGGTTCCCAGGAGAAACAGTGTGATTGGCTCAGCCAGGCTGAGTGGTTTGTTCCTGGTCCAATCAGCTGTGTGTGTTGAGGGCAGGGTAGGCGAGGGGAGAAAACGATTGGCCTCCCTGACACCCTGAGCTCTTGCCACTGCCCCTTCGCTGCCCTTGCTCGGCTGTCACCATGACAACAGAGGCCAATCTGCCCAACACCTGGAAGGCAAGGATTTTACTGACCAGGACAGGCCACCGTGTCCTACAAAGTGAAGCCACAGGAGATGAGAGCAGACACATCTGTCTTTAGCAAACGAGTGGAGCCCCCCAGAAATTGATCTTTACCAACACTTAATGAAGTTAGCTGGTTAATAGCCCATGACAAATCCAAAGGCTGTTAGGGGTCTGACAACCTAGACATTAACAGCAGCAGTGGCCAATTTCCAAGAGCTTACTGACATTCAGGGCCATTCAGGAAGATATCTGGGAGGAAACAGTCACAGAGCAGTTTTGGGCACGGAGAGGGAGGGCGGAGGGAGAAGCCTAAGTGGTAGCTTGGTGATGTACAGTGACATTGGCATCTCTGGCAAGAGCACAGGTTGTTTGTGGGGCCTTTTTTTTTTTTAAATAAATTTATTTTATTTAATTTATTTATTTTTGCCTGCGTTGGGTCTTCCTTGCTGCGTGCGGGCTTTCTCTAGCTGCGGCGAGTGGGGGCTACTCTTCGTTGCGGTGCGCGGGCTTCTCATTGCCATGGCTTCTCTTGTGGTGGAGTATGGGCTCTAGGCGTGCGGGCTTCAGTAGTTGTGGCATGTGGGCTCAGTAGTCGTGGCTCGTGGGCTCCAGAGCACAGGCTCAGTAGTTGTGGCGCACAGGCTTAATTGCTCCGTGGCATGTGGGATCTTCCCGGACCAGGGCTCAAACCCGTGTCCCCTGCATTGGCAGGCGAATTCTTAACCACTGCACCACCAGGGAAGTCCCGAGCCTTGTACTTATAGGAGAGTTAAGGACAGAAGGAGCAGTGACTCTGGGCAGCATTTCCTCGAGCTCAGATGAAACCCAACAGACCCCCAGAGACCCAGAACTCCTTGGTGTCACTGAGGCTGTTTCCAGGGCTTCTGGTCCTCTCCCTGCCCCGTGATGCGACGACTAAAAGTCATTGTGACTGATCTCTAACCAAGACACTGTGAGCGTGATAGTGTAACCGTCGTGGGCCACCCACTCTGCCTGGCCCTTGCCCTTGCCCTGGGGGTGTCAGGGGGCACAGAGGGATGACTGATTTGACAGCAAAGATGACAATGCAGTATGCTGTGAGCTCCAACGGAAGTAGAAACAATGTACAGGGGGAACACTTTCTAAGGCTTGTTGCCGCGGACACAGTGTTACTATGTAGAGCCAGCATCCACAGAGGCATGGTGCGCCATCCGGAGATTCATAAAACTGGCTCTTGCCGTTTAGAAGCTCACCCTGGGTACGGGTGGGGGGAGGTGGTCAAAATCCCTGGCCTTCATTCCCTGCGTCTCATCCATCAATAAATGCTCTCGGCTCTTTCTCCAAATTACATCTCAGCCCATCACCTCCCTCATCCCCTGTCCACTGGGCTGGTCCGGCACACAATCTCAGCCCCACCATCTCCTGCAACCCATCACTCACTCGGCAACCAGAATTGTCTTTATGCCATGTTCCTGTGTAAAATGGTCCAGTGGATAAACACAGACTGCTCACCTTTTTGGCGGGGAAGGGGAACACGCCTCGTGGCAGGCAGAATCTTAGCTCCCTGAGCAGGGATCGAACCCGCGCCCCCTGCAGTGGAAGCACGGAGTTTTAACCACTGGACCGCCAGGAGGGAAGTCCCCCAGACTGCTTATCTTGAACCATGAAAAAGAACCTGCCTTCCTCCGTGACCTGTGTCCTACTCTGCCCCTGCTTGTCGTGAAGCAGCCTCCTGTCTCCTCTTGCTGTTCCTGAGATCCCTCGAGTTCATGGCCACCTCAAGCTTTCACACTCCCTCTTCCCTCCACGTGGAACTGTCGGCCCCCAGAAACTGCCTCCTTCTCATCTCTCAGGCCCCAGCTCAAGTCCACCTCCTCGGAGCAGACCTCTCTGACCACCCTTCCACCTTGCCTCCCACCCCCTGACCCTCTGTCACAGTTTCCTGTTGTGTTTTCTTCATAGTTTCAGGAATTATCTTGTTTGTTTATTTTGCTGTGATAGAGATGCAAATAGTCAGAACTAGGTAAGAAACGCTCAGGGCTGACGACGGGGAGATGACATTTGAGCTGGAACTTGAAGCAGAGGTGTGACTTGCCAGGTCAAGCAGTGGATGGAAGGGATTTCAGAAGAGAGAGCAGCGTAAGTGAAGGCACAGAGGCCAGTGAGCGTGTCACCCTCAGGAAACAGCTTTTGGGTAGTGTGCCTGTAGCCCAACTGCACAGGAAAGCTGAATGGGAGTCGACTGGGGCAGAAACTCAATGACAGAACGTTTGGACTTCATCCAGTGGGCAGTGAGGGTGTCAGCAATGCATAGTGAGTGGTACCCTAGACCTCCTGGATTTGCTTAATGGAACCAAATAGTCAGAGTTTGAAAGTGAAGTTGAGTTGTTTTTAGTAGGCAGGAGTCACTGGGAGCCAAGCTTGTCAAGGGAGGAGAGTGTGCTGAGATCAGGAGCTTCAGCTTGGAGTGAGACTCGAGGAAAAGCTTTGGAGTGATGAGATCTTGTTTTCTGAACCCATCTGGAACTGAACAACCATGTGGCATTCCCTTGTGGGGTGGGTCCGTGCTGGTCTTTGAGAGATCAGCCGGGGCAGGGGGAACGGCCATAAAACCAGCAGATTTCACTGTGCCGAGAAGACACACATTTTCCACTGCTGGCTTTCTCCCTCCACTGCTGGCTCAAGCCAGACAGAAACAGAAGTGCTGCATGATGAGGGTCAGATGCTGTCGGTAATTACACAGTGATGAGTCTTTGTTGTAACATCCAGATGTCAGTGCTATTTTGGGCAGATGTTCTGGAGAGCTGTTGGTGATGACCTCGCCAGGGTGTGACTTGAAAGACCAAATGACACGGCTGCTGTGAGTAAAGCCAGTCTCTGCTCTCCTGGTCCCTGTATCCCACGGCCCTGAAGTCAGAGCAAAAGCAGTGTTCCCCGTGTCACAGTGCCCCTAACTGGGGCCACCTCTGGCATATCCTCAACCTGTCCTCAACCCAAGCTACTGAGTGAGTTTAGAGCTTGTGCGATTGACCTGGGGCCTTTGAGAGAATTTTCTTGGGACATAGTACCTACACCCAGGTGGGTATGCCAGGTTCCTCTCTTCCACCTTGGGAAGGGGTCAGACCTGTGTGACTGAGGCAGGCTGTTAACCTCTCTGAGCCTCTGTTTCCTTATCTTTAAAAAAAAAAAAAAAAAAAGGATAGTTATACCTATCTGGGTGAGCTGGACGAGAATGGGGTGAGATCATGTGTGCTGTGGCAGGTTGCATTCTGTAAGGCATCACAGGCATGTTCGTTATCATGGCAGCAGGCTCCTGGCGCATCAGTCCTAGACTCAAAGTGTGTAAGAATTGGACGGAACCTCAGTGGTTTATCCAGTCTAAACTCTAAGCCAGTGAAAGAGCTCTTTCTCAGGGGTCTCCAGTGGGAAGTCACTGGCCTCCGCTTGGATTCCTCTTGCCTGGGTGAGGTGTCTCTTCTCCCAGGTCTTTTCCCTGTTCCAGCCCCATACAGGTTGCAGTGCTCAGTGCATTCCCTTACGACGAGCCTGGCTCCCTGTACTTTGCAAGTTCTGCTTTCCAAGCATTCTAGAGCCATGCTTTCCAGGATGGAAACCGCTCTGCATTGAGCACTTGAGGTGTGGCAGGTCCAAACTGAGGTGTGCTGTCCGTGTAAAACACACACTGGGTAGCAAAACCTACTAGGAAAAAAGGAGTATAAAATTTCCTGAATAAATGTATACAGACATAAAATGCATGTATGTTTATACTAATCCATTTTATTTTACTTTTTATCTTTTACATGTTGCAATGATAATATTAAATATAATAATAAAGCAAATTTCACCTGCTTGCTTTTACTTTTCTAATGTGGAGACTGGAGGAATTTAAATTATATCTATGGCTCACATTATTCTTTTATTGGACAGTGCTGCTTTAGAATTATGTACACAATAAACTGGACTCAGTCCTTTTTCTAACAGCCCTTCACATATTTTAAGATATCCCCTAAGTCTTGTCTTCTCAGTTATTGACAGGTATTCACGAAGCACGTGCTCTGTGCTAGGCACCGTGTCAGGCGCTGAGCTGGGATGCGATGATGAACAAAACCAGCTGGGTCCTTGTGCTCCTGGAGTTGCAGTTTGATGGGGGAGGTAGATGTCGATCAGAAGTCTCACAAGCAGGATGGTGGTTCCTGGGAAGCAAGACGGGGCTGTGCTTCCACAGGTGGCCTCTCAAAGCCCCATTTTGCTCTTTTTTAATACACTTTTTGTTTTAGAATAGATTTACATTTGCAGGAAAGTTATGAAGAGAGTTCCCACGAACCCCTCACCCACTTTCCCCTGTTATTAATGTCTTATGATAGTATAGTGCGTTTGTCACAATTAATGAACCAATAAGGATACATCATGATTAACTAGAGTCCACACTTTATTCACAGGTCCTTGGTCCTAGAAAGTGCAGGTCCCTTTTATGTCCCGGATGCTATCCAGGACCCCAGATCACGTTACATGTCCTGCCTCCTTAGGCTCCTCTTGGCTCTGACAGTTTATCTCAGACTTTCCTTGTTTTTGATGACCTTGACAGCATGAGGATGGGTGGTCAGGTATTTTGCAAGGAGTCTCTCAGTTGTGATTCGTCTGCTGTTTTTTTCTCGTGATTACACAGGGGAAATGGTTTCTGGGGCAGAAGACCCCAGGGGAAAGTGCCATTCGCATCCAACAAGACTGATTACTGTTGATGTTGACCTTGATCACCCGGCTGAGGGAGGGCTTGTCAGTTTTCGCCACTGCAAAATGACTCTTTTTTCCTCTTCTCCATGCTGTGTCCTCTTGGGAAAGACAACACCACGTGCAGCCCACAGTTAAGGAGTAAGGAGTTATTCTCCACTTCCTTGAGGGTGGAGCATCTCCATAAATGATTTGGAATTCTTCTGCATGGGAGGTTCTGTCCATTCCCCCCCTCCCATTTGTTTATTTATTCAGTTATTGGTTTATATCACTATGGACTCATGAATATTTATTTCATACTTTCAGTTATAATCCAATGCTCCTTAATTTATTTTATCATTTAAATTGTTCCAGCTGTAGCCATTGGGTGCTCTTTCAGCAGCTCCTGCGTCCTTCTGACATACCCCCATTTAGGTGAGGTTTTGGGGTTGTTTTTTTCGAACAATTCTTTACTTTCTGACCCCTGGCTACCAGGGCTCTGGGAATTCTAGGTAAGGGGCAGAGAATCCCCCAAGGTAATACACACCTTGAGTTTACAAACATGAGTTCATTTGATCACTCATTCATAAATAATCCCTTAGGCACTTAACTGGGATCCAGGCTCTGAGATGGGTATGAAGGAGATATGAAGCCCAGTTTCTGCTTCATATCTGTGTGGGACAGCAGTAAAATGAGCTGATTTTGAAGTCAACCTTTTCTGGGTTCAAATTCTGACCCCACCATGAGTTCCTGTGTGACCATCAGTAAGTGGCTTAACTTCTCTGATGTTCAACTTCTTCACCTGTAAAATGTGAATGAAAATAACCTATCTTAGGTTGACCTTTTGGTTAGTATCTTAGATAAGATAAAAGCACTTATCACTGGGTAAGCACTTGATAAAGGTTAGTTCTTAATAGATTGTTTGGAGGGGACTGTTGGGTATGAATCCTTCCAATGTTCCTGGGAACCATCCTGTTCAGCCCCTTCTGAGGTCTCTGCATGGCCAGAGGGCTGCACATGTGCTGTCTGTGTGCCTGGAAGTGGCAGCCTCCTCGGACACCACAAAGGAAATTAAATGACACTAGCTTACATCAGCCTTTGACTGCATTCAGCCCCAGGCCCGGAAATCAGAGAGATTCCAGGGTCCATCCATCCTCTTCCTTTCTGTATGCGAATACTTTTTTTTTTTTTTTTTTTTTTTTTTTTTGCGTTACACGGGCCTCTCACCATTGTGGCCTCTCCCGTTGCGGTGCACAGGCTCCAGACGCGCAGGCTCAGCGGCCATGGCTCACGGGCCCAGCTGCTCCACGGCATGTGGGATCCTCCCGGACCGGGGCACGAACCCGTGTCCCCTGCATCGGCAGGCGGACTCCCAACCACTGCGCCACCAGGGAAGCCCGCGAATACTTTTTTGATAGAAAATTACCCTGAATATCACTTGTGTCAGCCCCGAGGCTGAGGCTGAATTTCTCTCTAGATGGGGAGAGGGGCCCAATCCCCCTGTACCCGGTGCCACCTGGCATAGGACCAGTGCTCAGCTTCCCAGGCCTTCATGCCACGTGGTCAGACTTACAGCGAGTGGGGGGCGACAGAGATCTTGGGCAAATCACACATTCTCAGGCTCACACTCTCCATCTGTAGCTGAGACAGGACACTCCCTTGACTGCCGCAGACGGTTACCCGGAAACTCCTCTTCCCTCAGCACGGCACAGTCTGTTCCAGAAGGATCAGTTCCCAGCCCGGTCTCTTCCGTCAGACTGTGAGCTCCTTGATTCCACCAGTTTCACGAGAAGCACAGCAGGAACAAAATAACAGAATACGAATTTCCGTCATTTAGCAGAAACCTTTTTTTGGCGAGTCTTATGTGGTTGAATTAATGACGTTCCATCGTATCATTATGAAAAATAAGATTTGGAAACGCACTCTCAGCAGGATTTGGGGGGTGGGTGAAAAGAAGGGTCACAGACTGCCAGTTGTCTGCCCCCAGATCTCTCCTCCATCAGTCCCAGGCAGGGGGCAAGGCCTTCCCAGCGTTACCTCTACACCCTTCCCCTTTCTCCCTGCATCTGGCCCCCCAGTTATCCCTCCACCATCAGATTCTGCACTCAGGGAAGCGCCCAGCAAGCATGTTGGCACAGAAGTGCCAGTGACTAAGGAATGCTTCCTTTTCCAGATGAATTTGCATATTTTAATTGAAGGCAGATGCCTTGAGTTAATTCAATGCAGCAAACTTGGGTTGAGCATTTATTATGCTCAAAGGAATAAGATTCTGAGAGCTCAGTGGGGTAGGTAGGGGCAGCTTTATAGGGGGAGGTGACATTTGAGTGTCGTATGAATTTCACAGGGGTGGCTCTGGGAGCAGCCAGACCCCGTCCAAGTCAAATCAGCCTTCCTGAGAAGTGCAGGGACGCAGCAGCTGGGAGTATGATGTGTAGCGAAGGGGCTGGAGTGTCTTGTGAATCAGGCGAGGATGTGTGAATTTCATCTGGAAGGCAATGAAGGATCCCTGATGAGTTTTGAGAGGGGTTGGTGTGGTCACACTTGTGTCCTGGAGAATGCAACTCTGTTGGCAGTGCCAGAGAGAACTTGGAAAGGGCAGGGCTTGGCAACAGGGTGACCACTTGGCCCAAGGAGTGAATTTCTAATTGTGGACTGTTGGACACCAGCAGGCTGGTAGGGGAGTGATGGGGGCGGGTGGAGGGGGTGACATCCAGAGCCATAGCCCCAGAGGCAGTCTCTGACAAGCCAAGCCACTGCATTGGGCTTCTGCTCATGTGACCTGTCCACGGCTTGGAGCGTGGCCGCTGGAATTGTCATTATGACCCCTCTTCTGGAGGCTCATTAAGGCTTTCCCTCGAAATCAGTGTCTGGAAGCCATTGGCTCCCATCCAGCCTCTCTCCTACCCCAGGCAGCCCTGGGAGGGTGCCTAGATCAGGGCCTCCCTGCCAGCCTCCTGCAGGTCCCTTTTGAGAAATCAGAAGCTGCAGCTCTGTAACTCGGCCAGCCCTTTGGAGTCTCAGCATTTCTCAAGGTAGGATTTGGTGAGAAGAAAACACCGGAACAGGAAACGTTAGTTCAGCCTGTGTTATCAGATCACCCAAAGAGGACAACAAAAACGGGGAGCTAAAAATAGCACCTTAGGGCCCCTTCAGGTTCTGCCTTTAAGTACTGAGCGCCAAGCCGGAGGGCAGGTTAACCATCTGGGAGCCTCATGGGCTGTGATGTTTCGGTTGGGCCTGTTTTGAGGATGTAGCCATGACAACTGAGAGTGTGGACCTCAGAGAAGAGGGGGCTCTCGTTAATGTGACAGATGCTGAATGGGACTCCTCCTGTGTGTAGACAGTCAGTGAAATCCATTTCAGTCCACACCCCGGAAGCATGGGTGGGATCCTTGTCATAATAACGTAGTGGAGTGACAACTGCTTCAAAGCCAGGCAGGCCTGAGTTCAAATCCCAGCTCTGCTACCTATTCGCTGGGTGACTTGGGCCAGTGTCTTTGTTTCTGGGAGGCTCTCTTTCCCTGTCTGTAAAATAGGAAGAGTAAGAGCCATTGCACACGATTATTTTGAAGACTGAATGAGATCATATAACTCACTGCCAGGTGCAAGGTGGGGACTCTGGCCTAGACTTGTTCCTTTAAGTAGTATATTAAATTAAAAAAAAAAAAATCAGCCAGCCAGGCATGTTCTAAGTTTTTGCATTTTCCATGGATTATCTTGTTTAACCCTTAGGGTAACCTTATGAAGGAGGTGCTACATTTAATTTCATCGAATTTTATAAATTTTATCGATGAGATGAGTCTTAGGGATGTGTTTACTCTGCGTTTACTAGTGACTGGGGACCAGTTAACCTCTCCAAAGGGCTGATCTTGCAGTTGTTCAAGCCATGGGTCCTTCCTTAGTTTCCTACCAGACTGGGCCTTCAGGAACTGGATAGATGAGCCCCACCAGGAACGCACCTAATGCTAAACTCTGCTTCAGCGTCCACCCCCATTCCCACCCCGCACTGAACCTTCACCAGAGCTTAAAGGTCGGTTGGATGAATTCGAATCTCCATTCCAGTTTTTCTGCAAGGAGATAAAGGGAGTGGGCTAGATCATTCAGTTGAGTTGCCATACATATGTGGCCAGCCTTTCCCATGTAGCCCCTGCTTCCTGCAGTAATTAAGGAGGATCTGTGTGCTCGAATGCCTTTGTAGCTCTTTTAAAAAGCCTTCTTATTTCTTTCCTTTTTTAAAAAACAATGTTGTTGAGATATAATTTATATACCATAAAACTTGCTTGTTTTACATGCACAGTTTACGGAGGTGTTCAACCATCACCACAATCTAATATGGAAGCATTTACAACTCCCCTGCTATTTCTATTTGAAAGTGGATAAAAAGTTACATGCTGGTCCTGTTGAGCCCTTGACTGGGAAGTTTCAAACAAGGAAGCTCTGCATTAGAAGGCCGGAAGGTTCCCTGGCCTCTCAGGGAAGGAAGGAAGAAGGCAGCTCAGGAGCTGGGAAGCTTTTTATGGGCGACAGTCACAGAGGTGGAACCAGAGGAAGAGTGAAGACCAGGCATCCTCGATTCTGCCTGTGGGGGGCCCAGGTGTTGGGGCCATGCTCAGAGTCCCTGGGGAGGCCACGTCCTCAGTGATGGGCAGAGTCTCTGGGAGGACGTGAACAGCTTCCAGAGTCCTGACCTCATGAATCCCTCTGGAAGGAAGTGGGAAGGAAAAGGCCAGCCCAAGTCCAGATTCCGGAGGGGAATCAGTACTGTGCCATAGGGCCAGTGTCATGGGATGTCCTCCGGCTTCTCAGAGGTGAGATGGGCCAATGGGGAGAACCAGCAGAGACCAGTTCCCATCATGGCTTCACCAATGACCAGCTCTAAGCCTCAGTACCCTCATCTCAAAATTGGTGAAACTACTTGCTCCCATCTCTGACTTTTTTTGTGAAATGAGACTATGCACACAAACGGTCTAGGATGTAACAAGGGCTCAATAAATAGAAGCATGTGTAGTTATTATTACTAACCGAAAAAGCAGTTTCTGTGAGATGCAAACCTTGAACATGCTGTGGAGACATAGCTGCTTCCTTGGGGAAAGGCGAGGGGTGTGCATCACGTTGCAGGTTCAAGGCCACGTTCTTCTATTTACTCTGTTTGTCTGGTTCTGGACAGGCTGCTTGACTTCTCTGAGCCTCAGTTTCCTTATCTGTAAAGTGGGCCTAAGGATATGCCTACCTTTTCAAGTTGGGGAGAGGATCAGATGAGATAATGCATGTAGAGCTTAGCCAGGGCCTGGCGCCTGCCAAAAGTCCCATCAGGGCTGGCTGTTCTCTGTGGATGGCAACCTCCCAGTTCTTCAGTTAACATCAAAGTCAACATCTCAATGAATGGGTGAACCCTTGAAAGATGCTATTAAGGACCTGATGAGATTCCAGATTCCGTTCTGGGACGCCTCTGCTTTGCTTGTTTACACCTTGGATATAAATACTGGGGGAGAGAGAAGGAGAGAGAGAGAGGAAGCTGGAGCTTAACTAGAAAAACATTGAGGATCAGTCCCACTGGTGGCAGCCAGGGCATGTGTGTTTGTGTGCAGTAATGCCCACTAGTGTGTCCCATGGTGGCCAGATCACCACGGTCACGTCCCCACCCTACAGGCCATGGGAAGGGGCCCCAGAGCCCTTTGCCCCATGCATGGTGCCAGGCTGCTTGCTCCAGCTTCTCATTAGGAAGTGCTATGGAGTCCTAGCAATGACCCTGTGGGGACACACACACCCTGCATCTCAGGGCTGCTCTTTCTTTTTGTAAAATAAAGAGGTTGGACTAGAGGAGAGCCTTGAATTTGATATTACTTTCTGTGGAGCCCAAGGGTTCACCAGGGAGCCTCTGGAGCCATGGAAGAGCTGGGAGGAGGGGGTCACTCCACCCGCTACAATCAGAGTCAACGTGAGCTTCCATTTGAAGAAAGGGTTTCACTACAAGAAGAGAAAAAAGGCAAGTTGGACAGGTGCTGGGCTAGAGTATCTCCAAGTTTCCTAAAACCTTGTGGTTCTTGGACACCTCTCTCCAGGGAAGAGCCTCCCCACCCCTAGGCAGAGGTTCTGGGCGTAGCAAGATGTGATCCCCCAGCCCCAGGTGGCTGGGAAGGGCCTGGGGAGGGTTGAGCCCTGGGCTGGTCACCGCAGGAGAGAGTAGCCCTGTCCATTTCCCCAGGAGCCATGCACATGTTACTGTCTTTGTGCTTCGTGTGGCAAAGGTGCTCTTTTAGGGGAAACACCTATGGGGGATCAGGGTTGAGAAAAGAGAGCTTTTCCCTCCACATCAGGACTTTCTCTGCAGACTCTTAACCCCCGGAGAGCAGAGCAAACTAAGTCCTCAAGAAGGGGAGGCCGCCCCCTCCAGCCTCTTCATCACTCACAGCCCACCTTGTGGCCTTTTGTAGAAAGGCTTTTCCACGCCAGCGTTTCCAAATCAGACGTGAGCTCCTGAGTGGTCACGTCTGACCCGCTTGAAGACTCCTCTTTGGGGTCACTTCTAGTTTTGGGAGCTCCAGCCTATTCACATTTCAAATAATCGCTTGCTGAGGGTTTCTGAGGCTACCACGAAGAAGACCCCACCGGAGCCTGTGTTCATAGGGGCGCTGTGCTCCCCCAGGGACTTCAGTACTGGCCCGGGTCTCCACTTCTGCCACTTAACCAGCAACTTGAGAACATGGTTTTCTTTGCAAGCAGACTCATCCAAAGTGGGAAGAAAAAAAAAAAAAACAGTTGAGAATGGCAGTAAACACATGACCTGTTGAATCAACTCAGCAGATCTTTTGGGAAGAGCTTGATACGTTGTAGGCAGTACGCTAAGGATGGGAAGGAAGGGTGATTAAAAGGACCCTCCTCTTGGGGTTCTCATCACCTAGTGGGGTCCAGCGGGTTCCACAAGGCACCATGTGTTCATCTGAGTCTTTCGTCTTTTTCTTTTTTTTTTTTTTGCGTTACACGGGCCTCTCACTGTTGTGGCCTCTCCCGTTGCGGAGCACAGGCTCCAGATGTGCAGGCTCAGCGGCCATGGCTCACGGGCCCAGCCGCTCCGCAGCATGTGGGATCTTCCCGGACCGGGGCACAAACCCGCGTTCCCTGCATCGGCAGGCGGACTCTCAACCACTGCGCCACCAGGGAAGCCCTCGTCTTTTTAAATCCTCCCTACACACACCAAAAAGCTGCCAGGGTCATCTTCCCAGAGTATGGCTCTTGTGCCTGGAAACCTTCCTGTCCTCCTCCCACACCACAGCCGTTTGCTCTGGGACCACAGCTGTGAGCCTGGCATTCGGGGTGCTCCACGATGCAGCCCAGACCTGCTTTGACTGCCCTCTGCTCTAGGCCAAATCTCATTCCCACCTCCCTCTGCTTCCCAGGTGGTTTCCACAGCCTGGGGTTGGCGTCCCCTCACCTCAGCCCACCAGCACCCCAGTACCCAGGTCCCATGCCATATGTCCTGCACCCTTGAGGGGAGAGTGAGAGAACTCTTACAGAATAGTACGCTGGCAGGGGATGTCACTATGGTATTCACTGGCTTCTCTTTTTTTCTGCTAACACAGATACAAGGGACTTCTCACACATTGGCGGTAGCTAAACCTACAAACCTAGTGTGGTTAAGGCATTAACTTGGTGTCAGATGTCAACAACGGAGTCATTAAATAAGACTTACTAAGCATTGCCTTACTGCAAGAGGACCGCATGCATCTTTTGGGACCAGCTTTCTAGAACCAGGATCGGTGCAGACTATTTTCCTTTGCAATCACTTGACCGCTTGGCACTAGTGACACCTGGCTCGGGTGGGCTACCTCCTAAGGACACCCAGCCTGGGGACATCAGGGGATGCAGGCATGCCTGAGCTCCAGGGTAGAGATTCAAGAAGCTATTTTTGTTCTTCCTAATTGGCATGCTTTGAAAGGCAAAATTCGCAATCAGCCTGCGGTGATGGAGTTAGGAATTAGACTCTCTCTGTTCCTCGAATCACATACGAGATTGCAAACCACGTGAGCCCATCCCCCACCCCCACCTGGCTCCCACTTTTAAATATGAATCAGATGGTTTACTCTGGTCTGCTTTCCTCTTCTAAAAGGAAAGCATTTCTCTAATGATTAGTGATGTTGAGCATCTTTTCATGTTTGTTGGCAATCTGTATATCTTCTTTGGAGAAATGTCTACTTAGGTCTTCTGCCCATTTTTGGATTGGGTTGTTTGTGTTTTTGATATTGAGCTGCATGAGCTGCTTGTAAATTTTGGAGATTAATCCTTTGTCAGTTGCTTCGTTTGCAAATATTTTCTCCCATTAAAGCAGATTCCAAACCTAATTAAGGTAGCACCTTGAGTCTGTAAGTAAATTCATTCACAGCCCAACTGGGGCACTGGAGTGCCGAGATTCCTCTGGCCATCTCCTATTGCAAACCTGATTCAAATCAGTATCATTTATTCAGGGTTAAGCTATTAGAGAGTTTTTTTTTTTTTTTTTTTTAAATGAACACTGCTCTTCTCATGCTTGGTGGGACCACACGGCTCCAGTGCCTTTGATCCCGGTCAGCACAGAAGTTCCGGAGAAAAGGAGATCTCGAAACACACTCCTCATTAACAGCTGCAGGCACTTGGAATTTTCTGTCCAAATGGCATGAACAGCCTCGCTAGTTTGGCAGCCAGAGCTGGAAAGCAGAAGGATCCCAAACGGAGCTCCTCTTTGGAGCTACCTGCTGGCTCCCACCTGCTAAGCAGGGTTCGGAAGCAGTGCAGCTATGCAGTTACCAGTCCTGTTACTCACTCATCATGTGACCCAGGAGATCCAGACTCTCTCTGGGCCTCAGTTGCCTCTATAATGTGCTGGATCACATATCTGTTCCACAGGGTGATTCTTGGAGATCCACAAATATTTGGGGATTCCTACTCTGTGTCAGTACTGTACTAGGTGGGCTCTAGGGAGGTAAAGAGAAATAAGACAGAGGGTCTTGCCCTTAGTAAGTCCATGCCCTAAATTGGTGGTTCTCAATGAAGGGTACTCTCATCCCCAGGGGACATTTGGCAATAGCCTGAGACACTTTTCTTTTTTTTTTAATTGTAAAAAAAAATTTTTTATACAGCAGGTTCTTATGAGTCATCAATTTTATACACATCAGTTTATACATGTCAATCCCAATTGCCCAATTCATCCCACCCCCACCCCCCCCACCCCCGTGGCTTTCCCCCTTTGGTGTCCATACGTTTGTTCTCTACATCTGCGTCTCAATTTCTGCCCTGCAAACCGGTTCATCTGTACCATTTTTCTAGGTTCCACATATATGCGTTAATATACGATATTTGTTTTTCTCTTTCTGACTTACTTCACTCCGTATGACAGAGAGACTTTTCGTTGTCAAGCCTGGGGGCATCTAATAGGTAGACGCCAGGGGGAGTGCTAAACATCATATGATGCACAGGACAGCCCTCCAGAAAAAGAATTATTCACCCTGTCATGGCAGTAGTGCTGAGGTTGAGAAACTCTGGTCTAAGTAGACCAGCCCAGGTGTACAAGAAAAACATCTCAGTGCACTGTGGTGGGAGTGATGAGAATGAAATCAAAGACTGCATACAGCGGCCTAGATTTGATGGTTCTCGGTAGAAGGTTGTCCTTTGTCATCCTTCATGCAGTGTGGTACTTGTGCAAGGACTCGGGCTGGCAACAAACACCGAGAGCAAGAAAGTAGTCTTCGCATTTGCTGCGTGAGGAAAGCGTACCTCCAGTTGATAGAAGTCCAGCTCGTGGGACCCTGTGCTTTTCTGACTCTGGGTTCCAGCTCCGTCAAATTCCACCCCCATCAACAGGTCCCCAAGGCCCCAGGGACAGAGGGAACCCAGAATGGAGCCAGGAAGAGGCTTTCAGCAATGAGTATGCCTTTGCTTTCTCCTTTCTTTCTCATCTAAAGGCTCCCAGCCCTTGACAGAGCTCTTCCAGGCAAAATTATAAATGAGTCACCGAGTGACTCACTGGGGAAAGCCCTCCCTGAGGGTGGTGGCTGAGCACCCACCCAGGTGACATAAACCCGCTTTCCCGGTTCCTTTATTGCCTCTCCCCACAGAGACTAAAAATAAAATGTAAAATAGTTTTGATGACTTCCTGCAATAACTTTAATACTTTTATACTAAGAAAAGAAAGCAGAAGTGTTTAAAGGGGCCAAACTGGGAAGCTCCCCAAATGAGAATTCGGGAAGGTCAGCGCATGGTGAGAATTTTCTTCTATTGCGTGGGCATCGGGCCTATTTGGAACTGGCTTCTCCAAGCAAGTCATCCTCCCAAAGAAGCAAGGGGGGAAGGGAGAGAACAGGAGCCTCTGATTCAGAATCACGGTCTCAAGGTCAGTGTTCTTAGGAAGTCACTCAGCCTCTGAGCATCCATTCTCTGGTCTGCACAATGGGTCTTAATGGCAGCTGAAACCCTTGTTTGGAGGATAAAAGAGTCAGGGCATGTGAGCGGGCTTTGAAAGTTAAACAGCCTTCTGTGGTTATTGTTAAATGCCAGGGGTCTGATGATAGCATTGTGGCTTTGTCTTTATCTTTTAAAGATAGATCCTGAAATAGTTAAGGACAAAATGAGGTCTGGGGTTTGCTTTAGAGTAACACAGAAGCGGGAGACATAGGTGGGATATACAGGGAAAGTGGACCATGAGTTGTTGAAGTTTGGGGCTAGTGATGGGTTACCTGGATTTTCATTATTCTAGCCTGGACTCTACTTTTATATTTAAAATTTTCCTTTCTTTAAAAATATTTAGAAAGTATTTTAGAAACAAGTTTTGGAGGTTGATCGCACAACAGTGTAAATACATTTAACCCTTCTGCACTGTAGACTTCAAAGTGGGTAAAGATGGTCAATTTCATGTTATGTGAATTTTACCACCACTTTAAGTATTGATGGATATCTTTTAAAGTTAATTTTTCAGACTAGTATGTTTGGGGCAGAGGGTGCATACAAAGACGGCAAAGATCAGAGAGAAGAAAGGTGGGGTGAAGAGGGTGCAGCTCTGCCCTGGGAGTCTAGGAACAGATGAAAGGAAGGCTTCTCCCCTGGTGGGGAATGGAGGTGGGAGATGAGCTTTGGCAATGCCATCCTGGGGTGGCTAGCCCCAGCTGGACCTCGAGGAGTGAGGGGGGGTGTGAGGAAGAGGGAGGAGGGGCCGAGCCCCCATGATCCTTCCCTGGGAGTATGAGGATGCAGGTGGCCTGGCTCCCTGCTTGGGGAGGCTCATGGTCTGCAGGTGAAGCGGTTCAGAGAACGCCAAGTCCTCCCGTTTGGCCATGATGCAGTAGAGACGGAAGGCATTCAGAGGACAGCATGGGGCACTCTGAGAGCTCGACTGAGTAATTTGGACTCCGGAACAGATGAAGTCGGAGCTACCATCACTCCCTTTCCAGCCTTTTAAAAAATACAGGTCAGAGACAGAGTCCTCTGAAGCTAAGTGTCACCTGTCTGGGAACCATTTTCCTCCAGCCTTTGGGTTTACAAAATGTTGGGTGGCCCAGAGCACTCTTCCCGATGGATGATGCTAACCCATCAATGGAAGTGCAAGTGAGGGGCACTGAGACAGAGCAGAGGGCCTTGGGCGGGCTGTGGCCTCTCTTCTGGTCCTGATTCTTCAGTTGTGACACCTGGGGACACGTCACTTCATCTCTGGGGCTCTCAGTGTCACCACCTATGAAATGAGCAGGGCCATCTCTGACGACCCTGATCGTCCGCTCTGTGGCTGAGTTTATGCAGACCGGCCATTGTAGGGTGGTCCCTGCAGGCAAATCACACAGCACATGTTTTCGTCATGATCTGGGAGTCTGGACGTGGTGCGCTCCTGTTCCTTCTGCTGAGGAACCTGCACCACGGAGGTCTCTAAAGCAGGGGCCTGTCTTTCTTCCACTGTCACTGAGAATGCAATTAATGGCGCTAATCAATTCTTCCCTACGATGTGCGCTGTGTGAGACGCCTGGGTAGCAAAGATAGTGCTCAGACTTTGCTTTTTCCCTCATGGATAACTTCTCAGTTAGTTAATAGGTTTCAAAGGATTCAGGATGGTGCAAAATGGAGACTTTGGGAAAGAACTGAGAAATTCCAAGCCCAATAAGCATAGCCCACCTTAATCCTCCCCCCAGCACTCACCACAAACACATGCACATACACACAAGATGTTGAATCATATATTTACAAGGAGATTTGGACCAACCCAACCTCAAAGCATTGTTCACTCAACTTCCACTCACCAGTTGTTTTCTGAGTCCCTGGACTGCACTTGATAGAAGACCCAGGGGAGATGATCCAAGGGAGGTAGTGATCTTCAGACTTTAGGCCATGGGGCTCTTATTTTAAAGAAAATTATATTCATTTCCTGGGGTGGTCACAAATTACCATAAACTTGGTGGCTTAAAACAACAGAAATGTTTGTTCTCATGGTTCTGGAGGCCAGGAGTCTGAAATCAAGGTGTTGGCAGTGCCACGCTCCCTCCAAAAGCTCTAGGGGAGAATCCCCCCCTTGCTTCTTCCAGTTTCTGGTGGCTTCCGGCATTCCTTGGTTTGTGACTGTGTCACTCCAGTCTCTGGCTTCACGTGGCCTTCTCTTCTCCATCTTGTGTATGTTATAAGGACACTTGGATTTATGGGCCCACCAGGGTGACCCAGGATAATCACTTCTTGAGATCCTTAATTAATTACATCTGCAAAACCCCTTTTTCCAAATTGTGTTCACCAGTTCTGGGATGTGGACATACCTTTTGGGAGGCCATCATTCAGCCCACTATGAAACCTTACACAGACGTCCACAGGGCAGACTGGAGAAAGAGGGGGCCTTTAGATACATTGCCATCATGACCTCAACCTCACGTTCAGTGCCCTCCACCTGGCAGCCGTTGGCACCAAGGAGATGAGTTTGGGAGCCAAAACTGTAGTAGAGAGAGAGCTTGGGGGACTTTGGAGTCAAATCATAGGCTGGGAAACGGGCCGAGGGCTTGGGCAAGACAACTTGACCTCTCGGTGTCATCATCCGTGAAAAGTGAGGCGTTCGTGTCTACACTGCAGTGTTGACGCATGGTCTCAATGAACTTGACCATCCTCAGGTGTCAGTGTCCTCTTGTCTCACCCCATGACACCCTGCCCCGTGGAAACATGACAGTGGGGTTATGGGGATACATCTGACTGCACAGCAGTGTTGTCAGGAACCAGTGGACAAGGTGGTCAGTGGCGTTCAGGGGTAATCAAGAGCTTCTAGAATTGTAGGGATCGAGGTTTTTGCTTTTTCCCTGGCAGAAACAAGGGTGCGCCTCAAGCTTATTCAGTTCTAAGTGCCAGATGACAATCCGTGTTCACTGGACGTGATCTCTCCACACCCCGCACCACCCCTGTCTGCTTGCACCATAGGTTGGAGGTGGGCTGAGCTGAGATCTGCTGCAGCTTGGCTGCTACAGAGTAGGGCTTCTGTAGCATAAAGAACTTACAGATCTGGCTAAGGAAAACTTTAGACAGAGTGTTGAACTTACGAGTTTGGTGCTTCTACCTCTGTATGACAAAGCACTTCTAGAGAGATAGGAGCTCCGGAAAGGACTTTTTTTAGGCTGCATCATTCTTTACCGTGAGGGCTGTCCTGTGCATCATAGGATAGGCTTTTCAACAGCATTCCTGGCCCCTATCCACTAGATGCCAGTAGTGCTCCCTACTGGTTTGTGACAACCAAAAATGTCCCCAGGCAGGGCTTCCCCGGGGCGGGGCAAGATTGCCCCTGGTGAAAAACCACTGCTTTAGAGAAACTGCCCTCTTCTAAGCCAACTTGTCAGGTGTCAGAACTGAGAGAGTCATTCTCTTTGTAAAAAGTAACAAACAAACAGCAACACAAGTTGCTGCATGCCCAGTGCTTCCGGTGGGAGGAGTCTGATCGCTTCAGTTAACCCCAAACCAAAATATGCAGCCAGAATCAGACTTGGTTTTCTTGCTCTGACTGAATACCTCCTCCCTCATCTCTAAGCAGAACCAGAAGTGATTTTCCAGGAAAAGGAGGCTCACGGTGTTTGGACCAATTATTGGATAGTTTCCCCAGCTGTGTTCTCAGAAGGGCCTTGAGGACCGCACCCAGTGACCTGCCCTGGTGGGCGTGTGCTTCCCAAACCTGTTCTCCATCTGTCCATCTGTCCTGTTGCACTTTTTTTTTTTTTTTTTGCGGTACGCGGGCCTCTCACTGTTGTGGCCTCTCCCGTTGCGGGGCACAGGCTCCGGACGTGCAGCCTCAGCGGCCATGGCTCACGGGCCCAGCCGCTCCGTGGCATGTGGGATCTTCCCGGACCAGGGCACGAACCCGCATCCCCTGCATCGGCAGGCAGACTCTGAACCACTGCGCCACCAGGGAAGTCCTGTCCTGTTGCACTTTTTAAAGTGGACATCCCTCAGCAACTCATCTCCCCCATTCTCCAGTCTGTGAATTGGAATCCCCCCTCTCAAACTTCCCTAGAGAAATTCAATGTCTGCATAAATGAGTTTTCCAGAAAACCCATCTTCTGGGGCTGAGATGCAGGGAAATCAAGCAGCTGGTGTTGATTGAGCCTCAGAATCTTGAGAGAGCGGACAGCAGGGCAGCAGAGGGATGGCTGGGGTGACATGGCTTTCTGGTTGGCACCTCCACGCCCTGCTTCCCCTGCCTCTTTGGGGAAGGGACGTCACATCTGTGCTTCTGGAGCAGTTGATGGGAAAGACCCCCCCAATCCTCTGCGTGCCCGGCATGGTGGAGAGACTTGAGGAATTCCTGGCCCAGATGAAAAACCTAAAATCTTAGAATCTGTCCAGTCTGCCTTCCGACCACCCAGCAGGAAAGCCCTCCCTTCAACCCCGACACCTTGGCCTCCACTTGAACACCCCCAGTGGCAAGGAGCTCACTACCTCCTAAGACAGCTAGTCCACCTGTGCCCGACATTCCCGGTCACCTGCTTCCTTACAGCAGCATCCCGAATCTGGTTCTGGCTCCTGGAAAGACACACAGTGGTGGAGCCCCTCTTCCCCATGACAGTGCATCAATCATACCACTGGCTCATTCCTTTTTTTGAGACTCATTCTTCCTTTGCAGTCCTGTAGTCATTTCATGAAATGGCTTCTAGATACCTCCCTCCCCCAGGTGCCCTTCAGGAGATAATCCTGCACGGCATGGCCCTTTCCAGATGTCTTATTCTGGACTGACCACACTGGGGCTGACATGTGAGCTGAAGGGGACGTCCCCCTTGCATCCCAGACTCTGTTGATGCCGCTGAGGGAGCGCTGGCATTTGGGACAAGTGCTTCGCTAGCGAGGGCTCATTCTGGGACTCCCTGCCTTGAACAGGTGACCTACCACACCTTTCCCAGCCTATCCCCAAGTTTCCCGTCCATGAATGCTGGCTACGTTTCATCCTGGTACTTTGGGTCCGTGGATACAGCACATTTCATCCATCTCGAGTCTTTAATCTACCTCCAGTATTTCAAATGGGCATAATGTACCAGTGCACCATCGTGTATGTACCAACAGGGTAGGAGTGAGACTCCCTCCTGTCCCACGAGACTCTCCGCACCTGCTCTGGTGGCCGCAAAGGTTCTGCCAGCTCCGGCTCCCAGCACCGGCGTGGCTTCCCTGTCTCGCACTGTGAGCGAGCACTTTCGGCCCGTCTGTGCTTGCCTCACGGTATCATGTGTCGATGATGTCCCCCAATCTAATCAGCCTCCTGACCCTATAGGAAAACCAAAGAGGAAATGAAGTTAGTGGGGCACACTCGTTCCTGGGGCGTTCTGCCAACTCTGACAGCAACGGCTCCCTTCTCTGAGAACGTGTAAACCCAGTGCTGAATACCCTATCCTTGAAATTCTGTCCAGCTTCAAAATCTCCAGACCATCATTTCAGCAAGCAGCCGGGCCCCCTTAGTGATGAATCAGGATGAAACTGGCATTTCATTCACTCTTCAACGATTTTCCACGGTTCATCAAACAGAACCCCTGGTTCAGGGACACCGCTGGAGATGAGGTTGGAAATGGCAGAGTGCAGCCATCGGGTCCCACTAGCTGTCACCTTTGCAGTCTGCCTATCTTGCCCCATATGGGACCTCAGAACACCCAGCCCTGCCTCTAGATGGAGAGATTTCTGTTCTGGGGTACCTTTCAAGGCCACAGTGCAGTCCGTTCTCCTGGCCGTAGGACACAGTTTTGATAGTGGGATTTCTGCTTTATCCCAGAATCCCAGCTCCTGTCCCCATCTTGTGCCCCATGAATGCCAGCTGGGCTTCTGCTTATGTGGAGGGCATCCTGTTCAGAGACCTGGGCCTGAGTCCACTGATAGCCTGATGGACAAAGCCATGGGACCCCCGCCCCCAAAGCCTGCTTCTGATGCTGTGCTCACACTAAGTCAGGGCTCACCGGCCTTCTTGGGCACCAAGCTTGCTGCTCATGTACGTACCTCTCCCGTCAGCTCAGAGCCCAGCCAGCCCCGCCCAGGTCCCCACCTGCTCACCTCAGTGTCCCCAGCCTGCTCTCAGAGGCCAGTCCACGCAGCACCAGGTGTGGTTATGCAGGCTGGCACCGCGGCCCTGCCCCTACCCGTGACACTGCCCGCCCCACATTTGGACTTTATGTTATAAAGTAGGGAGCCCCCGCTTTATAGTTTCAGGCAGGGGAGAGGTATGATTCCATAAGCTTTAGGAAGATGAATCGAGTCAAGTACAGACTCTGCGGGTTGGGGAATTCAAGGTACCGCGGTTGCGGGGTAACCACTTATGATCCCAAAGGCCTCCCTCCCGCTGCCCCAGCGTTTTGGAAACAGTCGTTTCCTTGACAACACAGCATGAGAACCTTCGCTGATGACCGCAGACCTGCTGAGTTGTTTGCCCCAGCGTGTCCTCCTACAGGAAGGGAAGCCACCCTCAGAGGAGCAGGTGGGGGACCGTCCTCCCTTGTACAGCAAACCCGCCTCTCCCAAAGCATCCGTCCCGGGTTTGAGCGGGTGTCTGGCTCCCTCTGGTGACGAGGAATTGCCTGGGAGCCTCCCGTTTCCACTGCTAGTGGAAAGCACGCCTGCTGAGTGGAGGACGGGTAAACTAAGGGCTCCCAGGGACCCACACCCCAGGCTGAGTACATGTGTATCTGTGCCTGGGTCCAGTTCTGTCTCTCTCAGGCCTCCCAGCAAACAGCAATTCCTTTAGAACTCCTGGAAGGATTTCCACAACCCATGACCTTTTCTGCTGCCCTTTCTTCCTGCCCAATGGTAAGTGGGAGGAAGTGTAGGATTGGGAACCCACAGAACCTGGGCGCCTCTCTGCTTGTGTGGAGAAGGCTGGTAACCTAATTTCTCTGTGCCTTGATTTCTTCATTTGTAAACTGGAGGTGAAGAGGTCCAAGTCTCAGAGTTACCATAAGGGTTTAATTGTATACCAGGTCTAAAGCACCTGACACTGAGACCACAGCACTGTCCCCTCCATCAGGCAGCCTCTCTGGGGCCACTGAGAAAATTCATTAAGATTCCAAAGTCCTTTGAAGATACAAGCTGTGCCGGCAGATCACAAGGCAGGCAGGACCTCTTCAGCAATTCAATTCTCTTCAAGAAGCAGCTGGCGGAGGCCAGGAGAAGCTGCTACGGGGTCTTCTATAAGTCCAGCAAGTCCACCGGGCAGTGACCCACTTCTGATGCTGGGGTCCTAGATGCAGCGCCCCTCGGGGAGGGTGGGGGACATGCATCTCACTCCCAGTCAGTCGGAGATCCCTGCACCTTCAGTGGAGTTTAGTTCATCCCATCCACAGCCCTGCCCCTCACCCCCTCTCTGAATCTCCACTGGCCTCCCTGCTCCTTTGCCCTCTGTTGCCCATCGCCACCGCATCATCATAACTCGTAATCGTCCTTGTTCGTGAACCTGACTCGGGTGCTCGGCTGTGAATGGGTTGTTCCCCTCATCTGATTTTCTGCAGTTCTATCACACTGAAGCTCACATCCTGCCTGAGAACCACGGGTCTTGGGTACAACATTCAGCAGACGTACTTCCGTGGGTGCAGGGAGAGGTTCAGACATGATAAATGAGGCAAGGGTCCCACATAGGCAGAGAGAGCCCCCTGCTGGTTTTACATCCTGCCAGGGAGTAACACCCTTGCAAGCAGCTGTTTGTTGATTCTGTCCTGATGCCTGGGCGTCCTCAGATGGTTTCAGACATGTTTATTGGCTCGACTTCTGCATCTAACGTTCCGTGCCACTTGGGTGGCATGCCACTCTGAGTTTCCTAGTACCTTCTCACGAATTGTCACGTGATCCTCACACCTGTCTTGGGACGTGTATTGTTTGCTAGGGCTGCTATAACAAAATACCACAGACCGGGTGACTTAAACGACAGACATTTATTTCTCACTGTTCTAGAGGCTGGAAGCCCAAGGTCAAGGTGTCTTCAGGGTTGGCTTCTCCTGAGGCCTCTCTCCTAGGCTTGTAGACGGCTGCCTTCTCCCTGTGTGTCATGTGCATTTTCTCTGTGCATGTGTCCTCCTGAGGTCTCTTTCTCTTCTTATAAGGTCACTAGTCCTGGTGGATTAGGGTTCATCCGAAGGGCCTCATTCTAACTTAGTCACCTCCTTAAAGGCACTGTCTCTAAATACAGTGCCATTCTGAGGGACTCGGGGATTAGAGCATCAACAAATGGATGGGGGCACATGCGCAGAGATGTGCATCCATTAGATGCGTGGTTCTCCACCCGGATGGAGGGGTGGGTGCACAATTCAGCCCGTGATAGGAGGTAAGCAGGGCAGGTCCCTGTCCATTTTACAGCTGGAACTGCCAAGGCTGAGAGAGGGTGAGTGCCTTGAGCACGGCCTCCTACCTCCACGGCTCTGCACCCAAGCTGAGACTGGGGGAAGGCCAGACCCTGGGCTCCTGCCCCCCCATCTCTCCACTGCCCCCTGCTGGAGGCTGGCTGCAGGAACAACAGGAAACCATGAACTTCGTCCCCCTGTGAGCTCAGAGAGAGCTTCTGAGAAGACCCTACTCAGCTCGCAAACAGGATGTGGGCCCTTCAGGAAGGTGCAACCTGCTGTTTATTTGAGTGGATTTCCTGCCTGTATGGCTCGTGGCTTCCTAGCCCTCAGCCTGCTCGCCGCATTTTCTCGTTTCATCAGTCATTGTGGTCTCAGCACTCTTGGACCCAGGGTTTTCCAGGGGCTTTCATGGAGGATGGGGGAGGGAGGGTGTGCTCTTCCTTGCTTTGAAGAGAGTCAGCCAGCTCCAGCCGTGCTCCTTGGTATCTGCCACGTACAAAGAAAGCTACAGGAGAATTTGATGGTAGCTCCATCCGTGATACGTCACTCCCACGGGGGCACTGAATGGGGAGACGTGGCTTAGCCCTTGCTGACAGTGAGCCTGACGTCCAGATGCCCACCAGCCAGCCAGCCAGAGGGGGGCACATGCCATTACCCTGGTAAGGCCCTGCTGGGCAGGAGGGTGGGGAGAGAAGCTTCTGTCAGCCGGGCTGAGAAATAAGACTAGCAACAACTACAACTTTGACCAATTGCAGAGGCTTCACGAGCATTCCAAGAAGCCTCGCCTTGTGGGATGACCTTCATTAGATGCGTGGTTCTCCGTAATGCTGGGGCTTGCTACCTCTGCCAGGCCTGGGTAGTGATCAGTTCAACAGACCCCAAACATGGGGTGTCTCGTCCAGGCAAAGGGCTGCATCCGCACTCTGGAAAACAGGAGTTTTTATTTTCAAGTATTTATTTTTTTTGAACAAGGTCTCTGCCTTCCCTGAGACTGCATTTATGGCGGCATGCCTGCTACATGGAACTTTATTTTTGCATCCAGGCAGACTATAAGCAGAACTATAAGAAAAGTCTCAGTCTAGGTGCTGTGGCAGAAGAGGGAAGAAGGGGAAAGAAAAATAAAGAAAATCTAGGAAGGCCCCTTGGAGGAGGTGGTATTCGAGGCAGGCTTTGAATGGAGTGTAGAGCTTTTTTTATTTTTAATTGGAGTATCGTTGATATCCAATGTTGTGTTAGTTTCAGGTGTACAGCAAAGTGAATCAGTTATACGTATGCATATATCCACTCTTTTCTAGATTCTTTTCCCACATAGGCGAGGGTAGAGCTTTGATGCACTGCCCCGGACCTGGAGGAGAGGGTGAAACCGTGTTGAGGACCAGTATGAGTAAGGCCCGGAAACCAGACAGCACTGGGACCAGGTATGCTAGGCAGCGTTCTGTAGTTGGGTGCACAGTTGTGGCGGCCTGCGAGGCCACTCTAGCTGGCTGTACAAGAGAGACTCTGGTTTGGCCACCATGCTGCGTGACCTCAGTCTGGACATGCTAGGTTTCCGACTGCCCCCTGCAGGCCTGACATCAGAGAGTGCTCACATCCTTCCTTTTTCCCACATGTCCAGATGCATTTTTGGGTCCCAGCTGGTTCCTTGAGCATGGTCAGCAGGTGCAGAGCCCAGAGGTTCTCAGCTTGACTGCACATAGAATCACCTGGAGAACTTGGAAAAATCCCAGTGCCTGGGCTGCACCCCAGACCAGCTACATCAGATCTTGTGGGGCAGGACCTAGGCATTAGTATTTTCAGTTTCCCAGGTGATTCCAGTACACACCCAACTTTGAGACCCAGGGATATAACTGACCTTGGAGACAACAATTATGATCCTGTGGGGATGGACATGTAAGGTCGGGCACATAAGCTCTGGCACATAAGCTCTGGCACGTACGCTCTGGCACGTACCATGCAGCCTTAGCAACTTTAATGTTTTGTTTATAAACTTTGCAATGGGGATAATTCTATTACACAGATGGCGTGCAGTGTCTGGCCCATAATCTGTGTTCAGCGAATGGTCGCCCCCTCATCCTCTCCCCCCACCACTTCCCCCTCAGAGGTCAGTTACGTAAGGCTGTCAGGCTGTTGGCAGTGGGCACCGGATAAACAGGTATTGCATGTTTTGCAGGCTTCCTGCTGTTCATGCATCATGTTTTATTCATGCACGTATGATGCCGAGTGTTCCTTCTTAGGGGAGAAATTTCAGCCTGCAGATTTCAAGACGGAAGAATACATTTGTATAAATTGAGGGCACGGAAGGCCAGTGAGAGATGAGAGAAGCAGTGCTTTGATGAGGGTTTGGTGGGCAGTTAGAAGCTGAGGACAAGGATATTTTACAACCAGGACTCTCTTCTGGGCCGGTGCTGCCCTCTAGTGGGGAAGAACCATCACCCACCCCAGCTTCCTCCTCACTCCATCCGCTTGAGGGGACCCTCCAGGGTCAGAATCACTTTGAGACCAGCAACAGAAGCAGAGACACATGCCTAGGGGAGACCAGCCCCGGCAGGCCACCCGTCTCGGACTCATCATCCCTAAGAAATAAAGAAAGTTCTAGAAAGCGTCTGCATTCTAGGTAGCTTCGCATGCGTTGCCTCTAATTCTCACTGTTCTGCAAGGCAGATGATTCTTAATCTAGACTCAGTGTTGGCAGATGAGCCATTCGGAAATCGAGAATTGTAATCAGCATCCCAGCCTAGGTCTGCCTGATCCCAAAGGCTTCACCGCTGTACCGTAATGTCCTGTCTGTTCTTTCTCTAAGAACCTAGGTGGTCCTACAGGCCTGAGTTCAAATCCACCTCCACCATGTACAAGCTGTGTGGCCTCGGGGCAATCAATTAACCTCTCTGAGCTTCTGTTTTCTCATCTGCAAAAAGAGTTTCACAGCATGCACCTTATCGAGTGGTTATGAGAATTTTTGTTTGACCTCAAGCACATCAGAAGGGAAAAAGACTTGAAAGCGATTGTCTCGGGATGGTAGGATAATAGTAAGTTGTCCCCTTTTCTGAATGTATTACTTTTTTATTGAAGTATAGTTGGTTTATAGTATTGTGTTAGTTTCAGGGGTACAGCATATGATTTTTTTTTTGCAGTTTATATTCCATTATACGTTACTATAAGATATTGGGTCTGATTCCCTGTGATATACAGTAAATCCTTGTTGCTTACCTATTTTATGTACACTAATAATGAAATACCTGAATGCATTACTTTTATAATCAGACAAAAACAAAGGATTCACTAGACCACTTTCCTTTGAAAAGCAGTCAAAGCACTCACCCACCCATGTACCAGCCCAGTGAGATACCGTTGAAGAGAATGTCGTCTCATTTTCCGGAAGCAGTAACTAGCAAATCTCAGGGCCCCTCCCAAGAAAACCACAGACTTCCCCTGAAGGGGTCTTTCATCGTGTCAAGCACAGAAGCCTCAGCTCCTCCCTTTCCCTGCCCAGCTCAGTGCTGTCTCAGTCATTGCTAAGAAGTCAGGGCTGTCACATGTCACCCAGTGTCCTGGGGTGCCTGCCCTCCCAACAGCCAGGAAGGGATCCAGATCTGGGCCTTGGGTGCCTTGAATTGTGGTTCCTAATTGTATTAGCTTCTTCCTTTACCCCTGCCCTGAGGGCAGCCGGGAAACTCCTGGCCCCTGAAATTCCCTTTTATCAGCACCTTAAATTCTACTGCAATAGAGAATTCCATTCTTTAAAAATATATTCTTTAGAAAATCTTATCATTTGTTTCCAGGCTGTGTTGCATACTTTTTTTTAAATTGCTCTTAGAGAAAAATAACCTTATCTATAGAGACAGACGGGAAGGGAATATCTAAATGAATAGGAGTGTTTCTCTCTGGGTGGTGAAAGATGGTGATTTGTGCCGTCTTCCTTGTAATAATAATAGGTAAAATTTATTAAATACTTACTGTATGCCAGGCACTGTGGAGAGCCCATGACATGCATTAATCACTTCAACCTTGAAACAACCTTGCAAGGTAGGAACTATTATTATCCCCACTCTCAGGTGAGAGCATGGCGGCCCAGAGAAAGTAAATAACTTTTCCCGAGGTCACACAGCTAGTGAGTACAGACGCCGGCCAGCTCCGGGTCTGTGTTCTTGGCCTCTGCGTTGTGGTGCCTCTCCATCCTTGCTTCCTTCTCAGATCATTCTTCAGTAAGCATGTGTTTCTTTTAAGATGAGGGAAAGAGTTTTTGTTT
>NW_020173946.1:1358196-1425012 GCF_003031525.2 Neophocaena asiaeorientalis asiaeorientalis
TCAAGTGAACTTATCTGGTTCCATCAATGCAAAAACACATGGAAAAAATACAGTGCAAACACAGTAACGCCCAAAGGAAATACGGAAATGATGATATTTCTTTTGTTTTGAATTAAATTTTTTTTATATACAGCAGGTTCTTATTAGTTATCTATTTTATACATATTAGTGTATACATGTCAATCCCAATCTCCCAATTCATCACACCCCCACCCCCACCCACCGCCACTTTCCCCCCTTGGTGTCCATACGTTTGTTCTCTACATCTATGTCTCTATTTCTACTTTTGTAAGACTTCAGAGACTTAAATCAAGACTTCAAACATTCTTAAAACAGAGGGTAGAAGCCTTTGCCTTGACTAGATGACAAAGATTGTTCTCCCTATGTTTTCCTCAAAGAGTTGTATACTGTCCAGTCTTACATTTAGGTCTCTAATCCATTTTGAGTTTATTTTTGTGTATGGTGTTAGGGAGTGTTCTAATTTCATTCTATACTTGTCTCCTTTGTCAACTGTAGCTTTGTAGTATAGTCTGAAGTCAGGGAATCTGATTCCTCCAGCTCCATTTTTTTCCCTCAAGGCTGGTTTGGTTATTCGGGGTCTTTTGTGCCTCCATACACATTTTAAGATTTTTTTGTTCTAGTTCTGTAAAAAATGCCATTGGTAATTTGATAGGGATTGCATTGAATCTGTAGATTGCTTTGACACGTAAAGAGTTTGTGCTTTCAGCTCCTCAGTGACAGGCTTTGCCACTGTGTCCCTGCCCTGATCGGCTGTTGGTATAGAAGCCAGGCCCCGTGTCACACTCCAGCAAAGAGAAGAATAAAGGCTTGGAGGGAAGGGTCAGCATTTTCTCCTTCACAAGATACCACATGTGCAGCTGTAGCCTGCCCAGTGACTGGCCTCCTCCTGCTTGTCCACTAGGGGGCAGGAAATAGCAGGCCTTCAGGTGGGGCTGGCTGCAGAAGACTCAGGGCCCACCGAGAGGAGGAAAAGCGGGCACCCACAGCGTATTTCCCTTCCCCTGGCTCTTCTAGCTCTTCTAGCACCCAGCAAAGCCAAGGAGCATCAGTGGAAACAAACATCTATGAAGTACTTTATCTGGACCAGGGGTCACGCTGGGCCCTTACATCTGCTTTCATTTATCCCTCCCTGCAAGCGCTATGAAATACATCTTATTAGCATCTCCCCTTTTCAGATGTGGAAACTAACAGAGGTGAGGGACTTGCCCAGGGCTGCCGGCAATTAAGTGGCAGCGCCAGGATTCACACCCAGCCCATTCCCTTTCATCACTTTAAATATGTCATGCCACTCCCTTCTGGCTTGTAGAGTTTCTGCTGAGAAATCAGCTCTTAACCTTATGAGAGTTCCCTTGTATATTATTTGTCATTTTTCCCTTGTTTTCAATAATTTTTGTTTGTCTTTAATTTTTGTCAGTTTGATTACTATGTGTCTCGGTGTCTTTCTCCCTGCGTTTATCCTGCCTGGGAGTCTCTGCGCTTCCTGGACTTGGGTGGCTATTTCCTTTCCCATTTTAGGGAAGTTTTCGACTATAATCTCTTCAAATATTTTCTCAGGTCCTTCCTCTCTCTCTTCTGCATCTGGGACCCCTGTAACGTGAATGTTGTTGTGTTTAACATTGTCCCAGAGGTCTCTTAGGGTGTCTTCATTTCTTTTCATTCTTTTTTCTTTATTCTGTTCTACAGCAGTGAATTCCACCAGTTTGTCTTCCAGGTCACTTATCCGTTCTTCTGCCTCAGTTATTCTGCTATTGATTCCTTCTAGTGTATTTTTCATTTAAGTTATGGTATTGTTCATTTCTGTTTGTTTGTTCTTTAATTCCTCTTGGTATTTGTTCTTTAATTCTTATAGGTCTTTGCTGTCTCTTGTAACATTCTTTATTGTAAAGTCTTTTATCTGATATGATATTCATTTCTGATGAAATGAAATGAATGAAATATTCATTTCTTCAAGATTCATTTCTTGAATCTTCTCAATCTTTGCCTCCATTCTTTTTCCTAGGTCCTGCATCATCTTCGCTATCATTATTCTGAATTCTTTTTCTGGAAGGTTGCCTATCTCCACTTAATTTAGTTGTTTTTCTGGGGTTTTATCTTGTTCCTTTATCTGGTACAAAGTCCTCTGCCTTTTCATTTTGTCTATCTTTTTGTGAACATGGTTTTCCTTCCACAGGCTGCAGAATTATAGTTCTTGCTTCTGCTGTCTGCCCTCTGGTCGGTATTTCTTTATATGATTCCGTATCATCCTTATCTTTGAAATAAGCATCTCTCACTTAAGTAACCAAAAAACTAAAACTTATAAGGCAAAAAAGAAAATCCTGCTACTAGAAGTACCAGCAAGGAGAATAAGTAACAGCTAATGTTTTTTGAGAACGCCTGTGTTCTAGGAAATTATCTGAAGCCTCTTTTGGGCACTCATACATTTGCTCCTCAAAGGCTCCCAAGAACGTAGGGGTTGTTGTCAGCCCATTTTACAGAGTCAGGAACTGAGGTACAGGGAGCATTTGTGCTGTGACCACAGACACACAGGGTGCAGCGGAGCCTGACACTGCCCTTCCTGTAGTGTCCTAACCCCCACTCAAGGCAGGAATCATCCCTGTCCTATTCCACCAGTGACCCGCAGAAATACTAATGGATTTGCCTGATTTTAGAGTGAGGAGAGGCACTGGGAGAAGCCCCTGAGTTTCTGGATGGCCTTTTTGCTTTTGCTTTCAGCCACGTAAAGAGTTTGTGCTTTCAGCTCCTCAGTGACAGGCTTCGCCACTGTGTCTGCCCTGATCGGCTGTTGGTATAGAAACCAGGCCCCGTGTCACACTCCAGCAAAGAGAAGAATAAAGGCTTGGAGGGAAGGGTCAGCATTTTCTCCTTCACAAGATACCACATGTGCAGCTGTAGCCTGCCCAGTGACTGGCCTCCTCCTGCTTGTCCACTAGGGGGCAGGAAATAGCAGGCCTTCAGGTGGGGCTGGCTGCAGAAGACTCAGGGCCCACCGAGAGGAGGAAAAGCGGGCACCCACAGCGTATTTCCCTTCCCCTGGCTCTTCTAGCTCTTCTAGCACCCAGCAAAGCTAAGGAGCATCAGTGGAAACAAACATCTATGAAGTACTTTATCTGGACCAGGGGTCACGCTGGGCCCTTACATCTGCTTTCATTTATCCCTCCCTGCAAGCGCTATGAAATACATCTTATTAGCATCTCCCCTTTTCAGATGTGGAAACTAACAGAGGTGAGGGACTTGCCCAGGGCTGCCGGCAATTAAGTGGCAGCGCCAGGATTCACACCCAGCCCAGCTCTAGAACCCACTGTTAACCCCACTCACCACACCCACCTCTGAAGCCAGATGGTTTCTATCCACATCCTCGTTGTGGTGCAAGGCGTGAGAAGCAGTGGCTACCTGTGAGCGGCGGGGTTTGGGGTTGGGTTTGGTTGTTATTCTTTAAGTTTGCTTATTTGTGCTTGAGCTCACTGGAGACCCAGTCCTGCAGAGGGCACCAGGGGTCAGCTGCCCTCCAGGGGCCCTGGAGCAAGTTGCTTAACCTCTGTGAGCCTCAAGTCCTTCTGGGATACAGCTGGCATGATGGCACCTGCCTCATCGCATTGTTAGAAGGAATCATGAAATAACGTGCATAAACCACATGGTCCAGACTCTGGCACCATACAGCAAGCACTCGATAAATAGCCAATGGCCATTTTTCTATAGGCACTTATATCACACATGTACGTATACGTGAAAATGTGATAATCACGTGTTTGTGCAGAAAACATATTCCAGCTTAACGAATTGTTGCAAAACAGACACCCACGTAGCCTGCAAATAGACCAAATACAAACCCAGCACCTGAGAACCCCCCCACCCAACCCGTGCCTCCTTCACTGTAACCCCTCCCTCCCTCATGGGCAGCAGTGACCACAACCCTGACTTCTCTGCTATTCATTTCCCTGTTTTTCTTTATAGCTTGACTACCTAGTTATATATCACTACACGGTTTAATTTTGCCGCTTTCAATTCTGCGTAAGTGGAGTCACACCAGTATGTATTCTTGCCTGTCTGTGTTCTTTTGGAATTACATCATTTAAGATTAATCCACGTTATTGATGATTTGTTTTCTCTGCTGTATAGTAATTCCAATGTATGAAGATGTCACCGTTTGTTTCTCTGTTGTTCTGTTGTTGGGCATTTGGGTTGTTTCCAGTTTGAGGATCTTACAAGATTGGGATGAACATTCCTGGATGTGTCTCCCAGTGGGTTTCAGACTTTCTGTAGAGTATTTACCTAGGAATTAGGATTGTGGGTCATTGGGTGAGTTCCTCTTTGGTTTTACAGACACTGCCAAAGTTTTGCCAGAGTGGTTGTCTAATTTACACTCCTACCAGCAGTATGCAAGAGTCCAGATTCCCTACATCCTTGCCAACACTGGGTATTATCAAGCTCTTCAATCAGATGGTATTTCTTTATATGATTCCGTATCATCCTTATCTTTGAAATAAGCATCTCTCACTTAAGTAACCAAAAAACTAAAACTTGTAAGGCAAAAAAGAAAATCCTGCTACTAGAAGTACCAGCAAGGAGAATAAGTAACAGCTAATGTTTTTTGAGAACGCCTGTGTTCTAGGAAATTATCTGAAGCCTCTTTTGGGCACTCATACATTTGCTCCTCAAAGGCTCCCAAGAACGTAGGGGTTGTTGTCAGCCCATTTTACAGAGTCAGGAACTGAGGTACAGGGAGCATTTGTGCTGTGACCACAGACACACAGGGTGCAGCGGAGCCTGACACTGCCCTTCCTGTAGTGTCCTAACCCCCACTCAAGGCAGGAATCATCCCTGTCCTATTCCACCAGTGACCCGCAGAAATACTAATGGATTTGCCTGATTTTAGAGTGAGGAGAGGCACTGGGAGAAGCCCCTGAGTTTCTGGATGGCCTTTTTGCTTTTGCTTTCAGCCACGTAAAGAGTTTGTGCTTTCAGCTCCTCAGTGACAGGCTTATTTGGAATTACATCATTTAAGATTAATCCACGTTATTGATGATTTGTTTTCTCTGCTGTATAGTAATTCCAATGTATGAAGATGTCACCGTTTGTTTCTCTGTTGTTCTGTTGTTGGGCATTTGGGTTGTTTCCAGTTTGAGGATCTTACAAGATTGGGATGAACATTCCTGGATGTGTCTCCCAGTGGGTTTCAGACTTTCTGTAGAGTATTTACCTAGGAATTAGGATTGTGGGTCATTGGGTGAGTTCCTCTTTGGTTTTACAGACACTGCCAAAGTTTTGCCAGAGTGGTTGTCTAATTTACACTCCTACCAGCAGTATGCAAGAGTCCAGATTCCCTACATCCTTGCCAACACTGGGTATTATCAAGCTCTTCAATCAGCTAAAAATCTAATGACATTTCACTGGGCTTGTAATTTACATGTCCCTGAATTCTAATGAGGTTAAGCATCTTGTCCCATTCCATTGTTCCTTTGAACCTCCTCTTTTGTGAAGCACCTGTTAAGGTTTCTGCCCCCTTTCCACTCGTTTGTCTTTTTCTCATGGACTTATAGTAGTTTTTACATAGTCTCGATATGAGCCCTCCGATTCTTGTATGTGTGTTTTTAAGGATGTATGTTCCATGTATGTTTTCCCACATCTTTGCTTTCCTAGTGGGCTCTTTTGATGAATCTAAGGAATGACCTTAATTTTAATGTAGACCAATTTGTCAAGCTCTTCTTTTAATGCTTCATCCTTTCTTTGTTTGGTTTAAAAAATCTCTCCCTGCCCCCAATGTTGTGACAGTACTTTTGTCTATTATCTTCCAGAAGCTTTATTGTTTTGCTTTTCACACAGGTCTCCGATATGCCTGGAATTGATTTTTACATGTTTTGTGCAGCCGACTTTTTTTTCCTATAATTTCAAGTTGTCCTAGCACCATTCATGGAAAAATTCATCCTTCCCCCCACCGCTTTATAGGCACACTTTGTCATAAATCAGGCGTCCACGCAAGTATGGATCTGTTTCTGGGCTTTCTCTTCTGCTTTACTTGTACGTTTGCTGCTTCTTGTGCCAGAAACACACTGTCTTCATCATTACAGCTTTAAAAGGAGTCCAGTAGGGTATGTCTTGACAATTCTTCTTCTTCTTCCAAGGTATCCAGGCTGGTCTTAGTTCTTCTGGTTCTATGTGTGTGACCTGATCCCTTTCTAGAGGCTGTCACGTCAGTCCCCTTGACACATTGCATCTAGAAGGAGGCACATTCCCAGCGCTGAGAGTGACACATGCAGAGAACACTGTCCAGGGAAAGAGCAGGCGGGGGCTGAGTCCCAGCTCTGCCCCTCCCCAGCTGGCTGAACTTGGGCAGACCATGGCCAAGAAGAGTTTCTCCCTCCCCATTTTGTGTCACTGCGGTAACGAGTATTCTCATTCACACACCCTTTCAACAGATTGTGAGCTAACTGTCCTGGGCCAAACTGGGGACAGAAAGAAGAATAAGGCACCATCTCTGCCTCACAGGACTTCAAGTCTCCTCCAGCATGTCTGGGACTGAGCCCCAGTCAATGCCAGGTCTGAAAAATGACCCACAAAAAAAATGTCCCATGGTCAAATAATTAACAAGCAGCTTCATGCAACATCCTGTTCTTAGAGATTCACATGTAGCAGGTATAAGATCTGAGATTGTCCTCAAATTTGCTTAACAATTGTGTTGGTTTCCTACCACTGCTGTAGTAAGTTACCGCAAACTTAGTGGCTTAAGATAATATAAGTGT
The DNA here is from genome assembly GCF_003031525.2 of Neophocaena asiaeorientalis asiaeorientalis. Taxonomy (NCBI): domain Eukaryota; kingdom Metazoa; phylum Chordata; class Mammalia; order Artiodactyla; family Phocoenidae; genus Neophocaena; species Neophocaena asiaeorientalis. The sequence goes on from NW_020173946.1 coordinate 1,364,955, forward strand.
ATTATCTTACATTGTGGAGGTCAGAAGTCCATAATGGGTCTCCCTGAGCTAAAAATCCAGGTGCCAGCAGGGCTGCCTTCCTTCTGGAGGATCCTTTCTGGAGGGGAGAATCCACTTTCTTGCTTTTCCCAGCTCCTAGAAGCCACCCACATTCTTGGCCTCAAGGCCCTGTCCTCTGTCTTCAAAGCCAGCAGCGACTAGTCAAGGCTTTCTCATGATGCCATCGCCCTGGTTCTGTGGTCTCATCTCCTTCTCTGACTCTGAGTTGTATTCCTCCTCCTTCTACATCTACAGGTCCTTCAAGATTACATTGGCCCACAAGGATAATCAGCATGATCTCTTTATTTTCAAGTCAATTGATTAGTGACCTTAATTCCATCTGGAGCCTTCGTTCTCTTTGGTCAGTTACAGTAACAGACACAGGTTCCGGGGATTCGGACATGGACATCTTTGGGGACCATTATTTAACGTCCTATACGGTGGAACCCTTAGCCTGCGAGTGCACTCACCCCAGCTTGATAGCGCGTGTAGTGCATTGCTGTGTGTGTTCTTTACAGCACACGGTACAGTGGGAGGTCTTTCTCTAGCCCCACTCCATCATGCACTGTTGGTGCTGACATCATATGGTAGGTTGATTTGTTTATGGCCTTTCTTCTTCCCAAATACCAACTCCACAAAAAAGCAGGGATTTTGTCTGTTTTGTCCACAGCCGTATCTCAGCTCCTTGCACAGAGCCTGGCACCTATAGGTGCCATTATATATTTTGAATGATGGAGAATGGTTGGAGGTCTCTCCAATAAGACAGCAAGCTTCTTGAGGGCAAAATCCTCACCCAGTTCATCTGTCCTTCCCCTGCGTCCAGAGATGGCTGGTGCTAAGTAGGAAGATTGTATAGCATGGGTGGCAGATTTACACCAGAGGTTCTCAAACTTTCTGGGTTCATTGTACCCTTAGTGTCTTATTTTTCACAGAGCCCTGAGTCTGCAGGATATACCCAGCAATTGTGTTTATCAAGCAGTTAGGTTCAAATTACTTAATACACGTTTGAAAAAAATAACACACATAAATTGAAAGAAAAAGATATTTCTATTTTATTTTTAAATATGTATGATTACTTACTAATGGGTTGTGTGTCCCTGCTGGGGACTACATAGATTCTCAAACCTTGGAATCAGATTGGACTCCACCACCTTCATTTCCTGTGTTCTGCATTGACTTCCACACCACGTTTGCTTTTTATCACAGCAGGTACTGAAAACTCAGTTCACAAAGACAGGATATATTTGAAAGGAATATTGCTTGATCCAGTGCTGAAACCATCAGCCACCTAGAGTGAGTAGTTGTGAGTAGTTGTATGAGTAGCATCTGACAGATGTTAGCTATCACTGGGTTTCCCTCCAAAACTTAAAACATTTTGCCGTACCCCTGTGAGTTCACTGTGGTACCCCAGGGTGCCTTGACACACAGTTTGGGAACTGCAGATTTACACTAACCTAATTTACAGAGGGCCTCTCTTCAAACCAGGATGCCGGAGTTAGATCACCCTGGGGGTCGTGCCATTCTCTCTCCCTTTGTTCAGTCCTCACATCCCTGGGAAGCCAGGTTAGCATCAGAATGTGCTTGGCAGGTGGGCAGTCAGAGCAAGGGGGTGGACTCTGGACTCTGGTCGGCCAGTCTGTCTGGACCCTTGTGATGCTTGGGATTGCGGCTGCTTCCCCCGAGGAATTCCTCTCTGGAGCTTGGCCTGCTCCCAGCATCAGAGACACAGGCGTCATCCATTTAACAAGCACTCATGGCTCTTTCTGGGTGCCAGACTCTGTTCTAAGAGCTTTACAAATGCGAGGTCATTAAATCCTCCCTATAGTCCCGTGGAATAGGCCTAATATCATTCCCATTTTACAGATGAGAAAGCTGAGGCACAAGGAAGTTAAATAGACCTTTCCCAAGGTCCCCAGAGCTAGGAAGTGGTGGAGCTGGGATTTGAACCCACGTGGCCCATACTCTCTCCAGACCTGCTTGAAGGATGCTTTTCCCCTAAGGGGATGAGAGAAACCTGGCTTCAGAGCCCGCTGTGCTGCTTTCTGACTCACTGTTGGGAAGTGAGGCACTAAACCTTTCCTTCCTTCTGCTGTGAAATGGGCGCAGTAGACTCCCCGTCAGGGCCATTGAAAGAATTACAGCAGATCATGCTTGTAAAGCACCAGGCTCAGGGTAGCAGCACAGGAGGGGCCCTTCTCTCTCTGATCTCTGCGTCCCGGGCTCGCCTCCCCTCCCGTGTACACAATCTGGCAGACAGCAGGGGGCAGCACTGGGCCGCTGAAGAACCTTTTCTCCTGGACCTGGAGGCACTCACCATTCAACACAAGGATTCTGGATTTTAGGGCCAGACCATCTGTTTCTTGTCTATTTTGGCAGAACATTTTGAGGGGGGTTTGCTAAACAAGAACAAAATCACAGCCTGGTGGGCTGAATCGAAAAGAGAATGAAGAAGCAAGTTCAGAAGTACCTTTCTGTAAGATCACAGCCTGCCTTGTGTGCTCTGAGGGGAACAGCATCCTCTAAAGACCCAGGGCTGTGCTCACCGATGCTGCTTGATTTGAGCTGTTATCCTAAGATATTTCTGAAGTGAAAAAGGGTGCTTCCTGATGCATGAGCCTCCCATCCCACCCCACCCCACCCCACCCCCACTACTGGATTGTCCCTTGGAAAATATTCGAGAACCCATTGCTGCTAGAGGTTTACTTGGCATCTCTCCAAGGAGGAGCTGCTTTAAAAATATTCCCTCACTTCAACTGAGGGGAAAACATGTCCTTCACAGAAATAATACGCATCCTATGTCTTTTTTTCTTTTCTTTTGACCACGAAGCTTGCAGGATCTCAGTTCCCTGACCAGGGATTGAACCCGGGCCATGGCAGTGAAAGCGCCGAATCCTAACTGCTAGAGCACCAGGGAAGTCCCCCTACATCCTTCTTTGGTTTTTGGAATGGGGCCCTACCAGGTTTCTTTGGGGGAGAATTCTGTCCCGTTCAAATGGAAAGCCACAATCCAGCATTTTGGTGACCCGTGCCCTGTCCTAAAGTAACCAGATGGAGAGACCACCTTGGCACCTGGCTGCTCATCCGAGCGGCCAGAACAGATGGCTGGCCTGTCTGGGCCTGGTGGGGCTCTTGTGGGCAGCTGAGCTTGAGGGATGCCCTTCCTTTTGTGTCATAACTTGCACGAGGGCAGGATACCCAGGGCTTGGAGTCTCCAGCTGTCCCATGATGCTGGCTGGCCCACACTCCCACACTCTCCACTGCCCCCATGTGGGGGAGGGGTAACAACACTCTCAACACACTTTTCTGTTTTTTTTTTTTTTAATTTTATTTTTGGCTGAGTTGGGTCTTCGTTGCTGTGCGCGGGCTTTCTCTAGTTGTGGCGAGTGGCTGCTACTCTTCGTTGCGGTGCGCGGGCTTCTCATTGCGGTGGCTTCTCTTGTTGCCGAGCACGGGCTCTAGGCACGCGAGCTTCAGTAGTTGCAGCACGCGAGCTCGGTAGTTGTGGCACACGGGCCCTAGAGCACACGGGCTTCAGTAGTTGCAGCACATGGGCTCAGTAGTTGTGGCATACAAGCTTAGTTGCTCCGCGGCATGTGGGATCTTCCCGGACCAGAGATCGAACCCTTGTTCCCTGCACTGTCAGGCAGGTTCTTAACCACTGCACCACCAGTGGTTAAGTCCCAACACAAGCTTTAAAGCTCATTGGTTGTTTATTTCCAATGATACTAAAAGCTTGGTCCTTTGACCTATTCAGTATTAATTATCATTTTCATTGTTCAATCTGTAGGGGGTGGAGCAGTGATTATTACATCGAATGGGGTGTATTTAATTTGCATGAAAGGAGGCATGTTATCATGGGGGCGCTGCTGGGGGTCAGAGTGATGGCTAGGACTATGGAAGGGGCGTCAGAAGAGTAGTTGCAGCACCCCTGGCAAGAGAATTGTGTTCTATCTCTGTGCCCCTTTCTTTTGGGACAGGCTGAGTAGTTAGTTTACTTGCTGAGGCATCTTTAGAGTGCCAGTGGCTGACCAGTGGCTCGCCTCAGCCTGCAGCCTGGACAGAAGGATAGAGCTGGCTTCATGATTTTGTCCTGAAGCAGAAAGCCCTTCAGTCTTCCTGAGGTACAGCTCTTGCCTTGGACACCCCCTGTCCACAACCCTGCCCCTGTGTCTTTCTCAGCATCACTTCCTGTTTCGCTTTCCCCCATCTGCCAAAGAGGACCGAAGCCAAGACTAGCTCTGCTCCCTAACTCTGCCCAGCTAAGGGCTAATCCCTCCTAATTCTAGCCCATACTTGAAAGAGCACCACGTTCTAGACTTTTCCAAAAACACACCACCTTTCGCAATTTTCTCTGGTCGGTTATCTCAACCTGAGTTGTGACAAACCAGAGCCAGTGTTTTAACAGAGTGGATTCTGCTGCTCTCCAGATTCCTATAAACAGGAATAACTGTGAGACTGGAGGTCATCGGCTGGGTACAGGAGCAGCTATTTTGAGGCCCTTGAGCTTCTAGACGGCTCCACATCAGAGTAGGATTTCACTGAGGGTGGATTCAGCCCCATTCCTGTTATAGAAGCCATCCTCTTTTCATCCTGTCCTTCATTAAGCAGCATTCCTTATAAGCCATCTTTAAGTGATTGCTTCGGGGTTCTGGGTCCTTGTCTGTAAATGAGGAAGACGTGGCTCCTTCGCCAGGTATCTAAAAAACAGTTAAGGTGTCTATAGTTTCCTCTACAAGTCAGTGAGCTCCAGGAAGGCCTGGATTGTTGACTCTTTACTTCGATGCTGAGCCCCCATCCCTGAGAAGGCTTCTTGGCACATAGAAGGAACTCAATAAGTATTGACTGAGTGGATGAATATTTGAGCAGTTCCATGATGATGTCACTGGGAGATTTCAGGCTGAGTTAGTCTACCCTGCGAACAGACCATGTGCCCACATGGGCCTGTTAGTACCCACACTCCAGGCTGTCTGCTTAGGTTGAATTGACCCATGTATTGATTGTCCCCACAGGCAGCCAGCTTCCTAAGAAAAAGCCACTTCTTTACTCTTATTTTTTTTATTCCCAGGGCCTTGTGAGTTATCAGTGCTCCAGTTGAAATTTAGTTAAATACAGGCAGCCTGTGAGTTTTTAGTTTGGGCTCAGTGCTTTTCCAGAATGACCAAAAGGTTTGTGCAAAATTCCAGGTACTATATCCATCAGATACGTTACTTAATCACGTACCTAGTACCACCTTCTCAAGTCCTACAGAAGAGCTTGAGGTCTGAACAGCTGTTACAACAACAGAGAGCAATTCCAAAAATATGGGGGCGGGGGGGGGACTCCAAAACTGAAATTAATAAAATGTTTAATTAAACGTGCTCAGGGCATACCATTATGTCAGCTTTGTTGTTTGCTAAATTTAATACCTGTAAACATTTCGTTACATTTGAGAATAATTTGTGGCTTCAACTTTTCTCACTTCACAAGAATCCCTGAGTTTGCACAATGAGTGCTGAGAAATCTTTGCCAACCGTAAATTAATTGAATTACATAAAGCCAAATAAATGCGAAAGCAAAATTACAAAAATCCTTCCAAAATCGTTTATGGAAGAAAAAATATTTCATGATAGACATGGACGTATTTTAATAGGTTTAGTATGATATGGGGTGGAGTCCTCTAAAAGTAACTGTACTTGGAGCCCACAAATATTTCAAAGCAACCTATTGAAACTATAGAATTCCTGCATGACAGTGCTTCAATAGAGTTTCCAAAACTTAGAAATACTAGCTTTCCCCTCTAGGATTTTTAGACTCATTCCTCTAATGTCATTTGTCTAATCAGACCTCTCATCTGATCAATGTAAAACAGTTTTCTTGAGCTTTGGCAATTTTGCTCAATAAATGGCTTCGGCTTTTAATCTAATCTTGCTTTCATCTTCTTCTTTCAGGAATCCTGTTCACGATGCTGGTGTTTGGACCAGCCTGTGGATTTATCCTGGGCTCTTTCTGTACCAAAATCTATGTGGATGCAGTCTTCATTGACACAAGTAAGGAATTTATCTCAATTTCCAAGCGCCGCCCACAAGCCCTTCCTCCATCATAAAGGAGCCCCAGCCTCTGGGTTCTAAAACCTTCCTACTAAGCAGCAGCCCTAATGCATCCCCTTCTCTAGCTGGTGGCCCCCTTGAGATCAGAGGAAAGATTGGGTCGTGAATTTGGTACAGAGGGTCTGGCTTGAAGCATGTGTTCTGCTCGCGTCTACCTAGAGACTGAATAACCCCCTAAGGTTTATTTCACTCCTCAAATCTGAATTTTCCTCATCTGTAAACTCAGGGTAACAAAACTTACATCTGCCTTGAAGGGCTTTTGTAAGATAAATGAGGGGACAGATGTGGAAATGCCTGGCATACACACATGCTCATTGAATGTTGGTCCATGAACCACATGAGGACCCTATTTCTTAAACTAAAAGTTGGAGCACGTGTTCAAGTGCAAATGTACACATGGGGTCAAGGAGACAGAATATTTGAAAATTGTTTCTGTAAGACACTGTCGTGGTGGGCTTTATAAGGAAATATACCATGCCTCAAACCCATTTTAAGCGGCACGTCTTGTGTTCTTAGCAGGAAGAGCAAGTGTATGTCTCAGCCTGCTCTGGGCGCCCCCCCCCCCCATCCCTAGCATACCTGGATTGAACAGCGTGCTAGTTGAGATGTGCTAGGCTATGCAGTAGTAACAGACAATTCCCAAATCAAAGTGATTTTATGCAACCAAAGTTTATTTCTCAGCCATACTGCATATCCAGTGCAGGTTGGTGGTATTTGGGGGGTGGAGGGTGAGACTTGCCTACTGTAGTCCCTCCAGGACCCAGGCTCACAGAAGTTTCATCTGACTCCTGCCTGCCCAGTCGCCGAGGCAGGAAACCAGCTCCTGTTCAGAAATGACACGCATTGTTTCCGCTTACATTTCAATGACCACAGCAAGCCACCTGGTGTATTAATCTGTTGCTTTGTGACAAATTACCCCAAACTTCGTGACTTTAAACAATAGGTATTTTCTCACAGTTTATTTCTCTGGGTCTGGAACCCAGGAGCAGCTTAGCTGGATGGTTCTGACTCAGGGTCTCTCATGAGGCTGCAGTCAAGGTGTTGAGCTGGTATCAAATCATCTGAAAGCCCACCCGGAGGGGCTCCACTTCCAAACTCACCCCACGGCTGTTGGCAGTCCTTGGCAGATGGGCTCTCAGGCTGGCTCCCACGGATCTCTGTACAGGGCTAACCTCGGCATGGCCTCCCCTGGAGCAAACCTCCCAAGAGAGGGTAAGAGCACCTGAGACAAAGCCACAGTCTTTTATAACCTAGTCTCACAAGTGACACCTCATTGCTTCTGCTGCGTTTTTTGTGTTAGCAGCAAGCCACTTGTTTCTGTACACTTGGAAGAAGGGATCATTTCATAAGGACGTGAATTCCAGGGGTGGGGATCGTTGGAGGCCGTCTCGGTCACGACTCAACTGCGTGCCCGAAAGAGGACGCCGTGTTCCTGTGCTGCTTAGCGAAGTTGAGAAGCCGTGTTTCCTTTCTCTCTGAAAACGGTGCAGGAAGCCTTTCCAGCTTCTCTGTCTCATCCCGATCTATTCCCAGGATCAATAAGGACTCTCAGTCCCCTGGTGTTCAATTCGTCATCTCTTGACAGGGCTAAATTTACTAATTCACCCCAAAGACATAATCTGGTTTTAAATCCAATCAAGTCACTCTGTGATTCACTCCATTAATCCCAGTGATATATTTACTTGTAGCTAATGATGTTACAGATTTCCAAACGGGGGAGAAAAATCAAATGCAGCCTTATTTGTTTGTTCGTTTTAAAGTGCTGGGTCTGTTCAGGAGGTGATTGAATGCCGCTGTTTTGTAGCCCTTGGTTGGCCCTTTGAACCCTATTCCTAGCGGGTGGGATGACTGGTGGCCTGGTCAGAGAAACAACCCATGGTGACGGTCAGCTGCCATCTTGCTTCTACGGACAGAAAGCCGGCTTCCGCCACTGCACCAAAGGCAGTACAGGACAGGAGTAGCAAAGGAGGGGAGGAAAGGGGGCACCCTCCCAGCGCATGGGGAAGGCTGCCTGCGGGGAGAAGGCAAATGTCCAGGCAGCCTATCCTGCCCTCAGTGTATTAGCAGGGCCCCCTCGAATCAAAGCTTGTGGAGTACCAGAATCCCTGAGCCGGAAAGAGCCTCAGACATCATTCTCTTCCAACTCTTGCATTATGTAGATAAGGAAACTGATGCCTAGAGAGGTAAAGGGATGTACCCAATCCAAAGGGTGTATCTATATAAAACCCAGGTCTCAGAGCAAGCATGTGGAGACACCCCTCGCCAAGATTCCTCTTGGGAATTAAATAGCATCTTTTTCTCAGTGACTAGAATGGCCAAGAGGTAGACAGGTGGCTGGAGCGGGCTTAGCCCATCCACGCGCAGCCCCCTCCGTATGCCATTCCCTTGCTCAGGCCATCCCCTCAGTCTGGAGTGCCGTCCCCAGCCATTCTGTTCAACATCTGTCCTCACCTTTCAAGGCCCAGGGGAGTGTCATCTACGGTTCTAGACTCATTGGCAGTTTGAAGCCTCCCATACCTGAGACAGATGGGCGCGTTTCTGTTCCGTCTGGGCACCCTGCTGATGGCCGCCTTTCCCCAAAATGAGTTAATAGCGGACTTCCTATCTGATGAGTCTCGAAGGACTGAAGGATGTGTTGTGAGTCACCCTCTTTGTTTGCATCCCTTCTGAAGGCCCCCGGAGGGCTGGTGCCACCCTTTACCACCAGAGGGCAGAAAAATATAATTTATTCTATTCAGGAGCCAGTCACAGAATTCCATAGTTGCCAGCAGTTTTCTAATCTTGTGACTGAGACTTGTCATTCTGTCTGTGAGTGGATCGGGGCTGTATTTCGAGGAGTCGGTTCTCAGTTCTTTCAGGATGACCCTTCCCTGTCTTTTCCTCACCGACTAAGACAGAGCCCCTCTTTCGGGCTGTCCAGCCTATGGGAATGTGCCCTTAAGCGTGAATGTACAGGGGCCACGCACACAGCCATATGTTTCTGAAATTCCAGCTGAGAGTTGGGCGGGGGACTGGGAAAAGCAGTGGCCTGGGAATTGTGCGAGGTGGGCAAGGCAGGTCCCTGGGAGGCCCTTGTTATGGGGTAGTTGGAGGAGGGCATGTGCCTTTCACCAGGCAGCCTAGCAGCGGCTGAGGAAACAGGGCGGAAAGGCAGAGACCGGTCAGGGAATCTGGTTGGAATCTGTGTGTCAGTGAAGCTGGGGCTGCAGGGGAGGCGGTTGGTTGTAGGAACAGGCCAGCTATGGGGCTGCAAGACCCCACGGGCAGCTCCCCAGGAGGGCTGCCCTGGCGGCACTCAGACACAGGGATTCTGCTGCTGCTGCCTTTCATCCGTGTCTGAGCCCTCTGTGGCTCCTTCGGCCCCTCTTCTTAGGGAGGATAGATGCCTCCTCTGACAGCCTGGGGAAGGAATGATGGTGCCTGCAGAATTTCTTTTCTAGAACATCTTTGTAAAACTGAGACCGGTCAAGAGCAGGACGTAGGAAGAAGAAGGGCCTGGTAGCAGAGTAGACCCCTGAGCACTGGACTGACCAAGCTTCGCAGTGTGGGGTTAACAAATTGATGACAGTGGCAGCTGTGAATTGACCCCTTTTTAAATACATAGAATGCCTCTTGGGAACCTCACAGATGATGTGTCCCCTTCAGTGATTATGAGTTCTGAGTTCAAATATCAGACCAGACCTCCGTTCACATCCCAACCACACCCCTAACGAGCTGTGTGATCCTGGGGCCATTTCTCCTCATGGGTCTATGTGTGGATGACAGGATCATGTTCATCATACAAAGCAGTTAATACAGTGCCTGGGGAATAGTAAACACACATAAAATTAGGTGTAATGAGGAACAGAGAGGTTAACTCACTGCACAGCCCAGGCCTATCTGACCCCAACTGGGCAGCTCACTTCCCTGAAACGTCTCCAGGAGTTTAGCCAGAAGCCTGCCCCCTTCCATGGACAGAGGCCTTGCTGAGATGCCCTGACTGCCAACACTTCCGTACAGACTGGCCCTAAGGCACACCAGCCCGCTGTGCTGCAGCTGCAGCAAGATACGTCCATCCATTGGCTTCACATAAAAGGTCGACAAGCAGAGAGCATCCAGCTCTGCCACCCTGGGGCTGGCTGCCACCGCCAGATTCCTTCACGTTGGACTAATTAGTCCAGTGGCTGGGATTCTGAACCATCCATGCTGTCCTCCATCCCCACCCCCTCCCTGTCTCCAGTTTCTAATTAGGTCTGGAACTTAATGATACTCTTGGACTTCTTGAGTCTCATAGCAAAAGTTTTACAAAGTAGGCTAGAAAAATAGGTAAATGGACTGAGGAAAACGAAGCAAAACTGCTCAGAGAGCCATAGTATCGCTTACGCATCAGTATGGCCTGGGACTTAGTCAGTGTTCCCAATTTGCTTTGATCTCTTCTTCTCGCAGTCTTGGGTATCCTCATGGGTGGCTTGGTTGGTTAGTTTTAAACTGGTTTAACCCCGTTCCTGGGGATTTCTTTCGTTTGAACCAACAATGGTAGTGGTCCTTGGAAATGGAGGGAAATCTCAACGAAGCCCGTATGTTTATATGACCTTCAACAGAGGGAACGAACAGCTGTCAAAGCTTGCTCAACTCACCCAGCGAAACTATGAAGCCCTCTAAATGTTGGATTCCAAGAATGCAAGAGTCAGAACAATAGCTTTTATAAAGCAGAAATCTTAACAAGCCTACAGGCACATATGCAAAGGTAGACCCACCCTGTGCCGACCTCGTGGTGACCCAGGGGGTGGCTCTCCCTGCTCCCCTCTGCTCCCTTCCCAGCATTTTTCCTCAGTGCTTGGAATGACCAAGGGGCAGGCAAGTGACTGGAGGGAGCTTACCCAGGACACTCACAGAGTCCCCTGAGGATGCCAGGCCTTTGCTCGACTGTTCCCACAGCCCAAGATACTGTCTCCACCCTGTCCTTCTCAACATCTTTCCTTATCCACGGTTCTAGCTTCATTGGCAATTTGATGCATTCTAAGTAAATGAGACAGATTGGTGCTCTTCAGTTGTGTTCTGGGCATCTTCCTGACAGCCGCCTTCGCCAAAAGGCTGAAACTGCAGTCATTTTTTAAGATCAAGACACTAACTAGAACCAGACAGAAAGAGAAGTAGAGAGATTTTCATGCCTGGTCCCCTACCTGGACCTAAAAGAACACCATTGCTATTCTAAGCCTGCCTGGGACCACTTTTCTTAAAGGGTATGGTTTTTATTTTTATTTTTTTGCGGTACACGGGCCTCTCACTGTTGTGGCCTCTCCCGTTGCGGAGCACAGGCTCCGGACACGCAGGCTTAAGCGGCCATGGCTCACGGGCCCAGCCACTCCGCGGCATGTGGGATCTTCCTGGACCGGGGCACAAACTCGTGTCCCCTGCATCGGCAGGCGGACTCTCAACCACTGCGCCAGCAGGGAAGCCCAAAGGGTATGATTTTTTATTTCCTAAGCCTTGTGTACTAGTCAGGGTAGGCTGAGTTATGCTGTGGTAACAAACCCCCCCAAAATGTCAGTGACTTGGAAATACTAAAGGTTTATTTCCTGCTTGTGTTATATTCCTGATGCAGGTCAGCAGGCACATTTTGTTCATTGTAGCTTCTCAGGCATCAGCTTAGGGAGGATTCCACATGCTTCATGATCAGGCAGGAAAAAAGAGCATGGGGAATCATGCACCAGCTCATACACTTCTCCACACGGAAGGGACATGTGTCTCCTCTCTCGCGTTTCATTGGCAAAATTCTGTGGTGCGTGGCCGCACCTAACTCCACAGTAAGGGAGGTGAAACCCTCCTCGTTCTCAGAGGAGGAGACCCAAATGCAGACATGGGTAATGTCTAGCAGACATGCTTTGCCAGGCCACATAGAGAACTCCCCTTCAGCGTAGGTAATGCTAGAACAATATCTGCTAAGCGATGACAGTTGCCAGGCCAGGGGGTGGGGGGTGGGGGTGGATATCCCTCTTAAATGGCCAAGATGCCTCCTGAAAATACTATTCATTGTAGAGATGGGTAGAGAAAAGAAGTGCCTCAGAAAAGACGTTTCTCAGGCTGGTGTCAAGCATTCGTTGTCTTCCCAAGAGCCACCAAAATTGGGCTGAAGCTCCACTCACGAGGCTGACCGGTCCTGAGGGCAGCACGCCCCAAAGCTGAGTGGTTTCTTCTTAGCCTGTTATTTCTCTCCCTGCCACCATCCTCTGGATAATTGAAATGGAGAGGAAAAAAATCAATACTTCCCAGAATAGTCAACTGTGATTTTCCTGGCTCTGCAGATCCCTGCCCTCCGCGCATCTCGCTCCAGACCCGTCCCCCGCCCCTTCCCCAGCGGCAGGTGTGCTCTGAGGCTGACACAGATCAGGTACCCTCCCGTCTTGGGGATCGCGAGTGCGTGTCGGCTTTCCACCCGCAGGCAGAGGCCTACAGGGAGCGAGTTGCCAAATTCACATAAACATCCACCTCCCCCAGCGCAGCCCCTCTCACGGGGATGTTTTCTCACACATAGAAGAGTCACTGACTTCCTATCTAAAATATGACTTTCTATGTGCTACTGATTTTGTTCTGCCAAACAACTGCCAGGATTTCTCTCTCCCCACTGGCTTACATCTGCCGGATTTATGGGGTCCAAAGACAAAGGAGAGAAATACTGTAGCTCCCTTTTCCCGTCTTTTGTTTTCATTCATTGCTTGGCAGTAGGTGAGGAAAAACAGTAAGCGAAGAGATATGGGAACATATGTATATGTATAACTGATTCACTTTATTATAAAGCAGAAACTAACACACCATTGTAAAGCAATTATACTCCAATAAAGATGTTAAAAAAAAACCCAGAAAAAACCCAGTAAGCGATTGGTGCAAACAGTCTTGCTTAGCTACCCAAGGTGGTGTGACTTCCTCATCTCTTCTCTTGTTTGCATAAAGATGCTTTCCAGATCACCCTGTGTTTTCCCATGCCATACTCCTTTTAAAAAAACTCCCATTTATATAAATATATCCCTAAAAGTGAAACATTAAGAGCTCCCATAGATTGAGAGCCGACTCTGTGTCAGGTGACGCTTTTTCATTACCTCTCATCCTGGAAACCACTGTCCATGACTATCATCTGTATTTCACAAATGCTGAAACTAAGGGTCAGGGAGGGTGAGTAACTTGCCCAGCATCACATGCTTGTAAGTAACAACGCTGGGATTCAACCCCAAGCCCACTAGAGTATACACTCTATAGAGTATACACTCCTCTCTGGCATGAAGCCGCACAAAGGCAACTGGCCTGTTCAGGTGCCCTGGTTATTGCTGCTGGGCTCATGTCAGGGTCTCCGGGACAGAGACTACCGATGTTGCAAAGGCCAACTTGCCAACTGTCAGAAGAGCTGGTGGTCTTACCCATTGCACAAAGCACAGGAATTATCCACTAAGGGCCCTCCAGGGAGCCCAAAACAAAGACCTGCCAGTAAAGAGGGAAAGAGCGTAGCCCTTGGCGACTGGATGCCTGTGTTCCAGTCTTCAGCTCTGTGGATGTAGACAAGGCACCCAGCCTTTCTAAGCCTCGATTTCTCCATCTATATGAAATAGGGACAGTAAAAGGCCCTACCTCGTAGGGTTGCGGGGAGGGTTGATTGGAACAGTTAAGAATGCACTCCGCGTGGTGCCTTGCGCAGAGTAAGCCCTCAGTCAATGACGGCTGGTGTTTTCATTACTGTTAGCTGAAGAGTCTTCAGGGAGAGCACTTTACAAATGGGGGAGTGCTCATCTGATGACTGTGGTCATTTCTCTTGCCAAGCCCATCCATCTATCTGGTCCAGGCCTGCAGCCCTATTAGTTCTTGGCTCATATGCTGTGGTCCAGACCTCCAAGAATTTCCTTCCATGCTCCAGGTATATGGAATCATCATCAAAGAGACATCTCTAAGCAGCTCATGCAGGAGCGCCCTGCTCCGAAAGGCAGTTGTAGAGAGAGGGAAAAACATCTCCCAAGGGGTAAGCGGTAGCTTACATCTTCTTGACTTCAGCTGGCAGATCAAAGTAGTCACAGACAAGAGAGCCAAACCAATGCATGTTGCCTTAAAGCATGGACCTTGGCTGCAGAGCTTTCTAAAAGAGGACTGGCCCCCCAGACCACAGGCCACAGCCAAGGTTTGAATTAACCCATCCCCTAGCAGCTTGGAAACACGACCGTCAGCATAAATATTAAGCTAGCATCATTTAAGCGCTTAAGCACTTATCCTGAACACCTTGCGTCTGGTGGTGCTCATTTGATCTTCCCAACTCGATAAGGGTAAGTACCGTCATAGCATCAGTGTTATTTATACACATCAGTCAGCCGAGGCATGAAGAGTTCAAAATTGCTGGCCTGAGGTCGCACAGCGAGAAGTGGGCAGGATTTCAGTCCAGGCATCCTGGCTCTTGATTTCCATTCTGCGCCGCCCCGTGTGATCTGTGAACTGATTTAAGACGGGGGTGGGGTGTGGAACGGGATCTCAGGTTAGCTGCTTCGTAGGGGGTGCGAGTGAATATACATGGAAAACTATACCCTTGAGCAATAAATGTTTCTGTTTCCCTGTGTGTTTGTTAGCAGACCTTCGCAAGCTCTGCCAAGACAGTCAACTCCAGCCTAAATTCAGAGGGTGACTGTTTTTGTTTAGACTGATGCAAGCACAGGGTAGACAAGAAGATGAAGGAGGGAAAGCCATCAGCCTTCAGCTTGAGGAAAACCAGAAGCACGGCTGTGAAGCCCTAGGCTGCTTTGCCCATGGGCCAGTCTTCCCCGCCCCAGGCCGTTTCCAGAGCCCTCGGCCTACCTGTAGAACTGATTGCAAACCTCCACCGAATGCCAGGCCCCGCCAGGTCCCCTCCCGCTAACCGTGCTCTTTCCGATTGCAGGTAACCTGGACATCACCCCGGACGACCCCCGCTGGATCGGAGCCTGGTGGGGTGGGTTTCTGCTCTGCGGTGCCTTACTCTTCTTTTCTTCCGTCTGGATGTTTGGGTTTCCACAGTCTCTGCCCCCGCACTCAGACTCCGCCCTGGAGAGCGAACAGGCCATGCTCCCCGAAAGAGAATACGAGAGACCCAAGCCCAGCAACGGGGTCCTGAGGCACCCCCTGGAGCCGGACAGCAGTGCCTCCTGCTTCCAGCAGCTGAGAGGTAAGGGCACCTCATTGGCAGGTGGCACTCAGGACCGGATGCTGGGGGACCTGAAATAGAATCACACTGGTTTTGCGTGATTTGCCTTCCCTGGCCCTGTGCTTAACTGATCCCTGAGAAGTAAATGCACTTCATAAAGCAAACACAAAGTTACTACCATTTAGCGAAGGGGCAGCAGACGAACCACCCCCCCCGCCCAGGCCGAGAGCCCAGTGGCTAACATAGCACCTGATGTACGATACACATAAATGTGCGTAGAAGGAAGAAAGGGGGCGAGGAAAGGAGGGAGCTGGACGTTTCATGGCCCTCCTTTGAACTCTTTCAGGCCACTTACAAGCGCATTGAAGCAGTGTAAGACTTTGAAGTTGGCTCCCTTTGCCTGATGCAGGCGTTCTGGAAAAGCCACATCCGAAGAGCATTTCCTTATATTCACTCTGTCCTTCCATCCCCTCCATTAGAGATGAGAGCTGTGTTCCTCTGCAAAGAAAGGTTAACTCAGTCTCGAGAGCAGAGTCGCACTTTAGAATGCGGCAGAGCGCTCATCGTCATTTTTAGAGGAAACAAGTGCATCTTTTCTGACAAAATGGCGAGACACGAACAGCGATGCAGAATGAGGATGAGGAACCCCGTCAACAGCCCCTGGTTATCTCCACATTTGCTACAGCCTCTTAAGAGGTGAGGATGACGACCAGACAGCCTCAAAAGCTGCTCGGTGTCTATCCTGGCCCCCTCCCCACTGAGAGGTATGCACGGTGCTCCCTAATTCAAGGACCTCTTCCTGCTGGGTCCCCTGAAGGACTTGCTGGATTTTGGAAGTGGGCAGGAGCAAGGCTGAGGTGTTACTTCTCGGGGAGGCTGGGGTGGGAAACAGGTGGACCGTTACCTCTGCAGGAACCGGGCACACAGCCAGGCCCACTTTCAGCAGCTGCCACCTCAGGCTCGCAGTGCTCGACTTAGAGATTTGATGAGAGTCTCTTTACTGAGCTCTGTCTAATGAGATGCACTTTCTGTGGAGATGCTTGAGAACCACGGAGAGAACCTCGGGTGACCTTGCACTCAGATCCCCGCTCTGCCCTTCACCGGCTCTGCGATCATTGACTTCTCCGCGCTTCTCTCCACAAGTATAGAGTTGTAACACCGTTCCTCGGTGACACCGTGGTCGTGAGAATTCCCTTGGAAGATTGTCAGTTAATACCACCTGTTAGCCAGCGAGGAATTCAAAGAACTTGTGCTAATTCCCAGAAGAGACTAATTTAAGAACCTAATGTCATGTTTGACTCCATGTTCCGGGATGGCTTCTACCAAAGTCGTCATGTGGAATTGTAGATGATCTCTAAGGGTGAGAATGCTCTGTTGGATGAGAAGGCCCCGTGCTTTGTGTCCTCTGAGGTTGCCCTGGTCTGGACCCTCAGGAGTATGTGCTTCTTAAAATAGGCTCCCCAAATGGGCCCCCTTCAGGAGCCCCCAGGTGGCTGGAGGGTGATGCCTGCTGACCCTCTGATAGCACAGCTGGCCACACAGTGTCCCAGGGACCAGATCCACGGCAATAGATGGGGCTGGCTTGAGAGCGGGCCTTGCAGAGGGCACCTTGGACCTGGGCGGTGGCAGCCTTTCCAGATTTTTCCTCTTCCCAGGATGATGGCCCTGCTTTCCTAAGCCTCTGATGGTAAGAGCTATACCTGTAATCACTCATCTTTCATCTCTGGGGAGACACAGGTGAAAATGATACAATTGTGCCATCAGAGAACTCGCTGTCCAATGTAGCGACAGGCCGGCAAGTCAGAAAGGTGGCCTAATGTGATGAGAACTGCAGTACCGGGCAGCACCATAGGTTGTGGAAATACGGTCAACAGGCAGCGAAA
Organism: Neophocaena asiaeorientalis asiaeorientalis; assembly: GCF_003031525.2. Classification (NCBI taxonomy): domain Eukaryota; kingdom Metazoa; phylum Chordata; class Mammalia; order Artiodactyla; family Phocoenidae; genus Neophocaena; species Neophocaena asiaeorientalis. Next base: position 1,382,093 of record NW_020173946.1, read on the forward strand.
GCCCACCTCTTGGGTCCAGTGCAGAGCTGAGCTGAGTCTTGAGGGATGCCATGGTTTCAGAATTCTCGGGCTCTGATTCAATTACTGGTTAACCCATTTGTTAATTCAGTCAGCATTTACTGAGATCCCGCCAGGCTCCGGGGACACAGCGGTCACCAAGGCAGCTTAGATCCTGGAGCAAGTATAGTAGCAGGGGAGGCACGCAGTGGGCAAAGTCGAACCAGTGACAAGATGAGTGCTGAACTTGCTGTGTCTGAGCTGACAAGTACACAGTTGGGTAGATGGGTCTGAGGCTCGCTAGATCAGAGCCATCGCAAGTTATGGCCTGTGTGTACATGGGCTCCACTTGGATAGTTAATGATTTTTAATTTAGAATTAGCAATTCCCAGAGGCATCAGGTCCATTAATGGACCTAAAGGATGCCCAAGCAGGAAAGGAAGGCAGCGTGTCTAGAAGAATGCCCAGGAGCCAGCGTACAGTGGAGCGAGCTATCGTGCTAATAAATTTTACACATGCCAACACACAGAGAGGGAGCCACGGTGGTTTATATCCTTCACTTTTTCCACGTGAGACAAAATGTTTCTGCCACGTGGACATTTCCACCAGAAGCAGCACGTGATGCTGCCAGGCGCTCCCAAATTCTTCACCTGATTTGCAGCCTCGGAAGCCCCGCTGGTCTGCATACAGCCTGCAACACATTTATGGGTACAGATAAGCTAAGCATCGTTACACATATCAGAGGAATTAACATTGCTCTACATGTTGCAATTTCTCATCCGTTTCATTTGAGCTTGCAAACGGGTTTCTTTCCTAGCCATCAATCTGTGTGCCCTGCCAAGCTCTACAGATAGCAAAGGCCCCTGAGAAGAACTGCCGTTGGCCCGAGAGCAGCCACTCCACCTTCCTTCCCTCTGGGACCAAGACACACAGCCTCTTCTGCTCCTGGGAGAGCCGTGGGGCTGCTCACCTGGGTTCAAATCCAGCTAGCCACTTCCCAGTCATACAACCTTGATCGTGTCGTTCAGCTCCTCTTGGTTTTACAGTGTGGTGTCTGGTGTAACTTTACAGCAGCTGCATAAGGTCAGCATTAGGACTTATTACCCTTTATAGGTGACGACATAGAGCTCCCATTCGGTGACAGAGGACTTCAGGCCTGTGATCACTTTCCAGAGCCCTCTCCCCCCAGAGCAGGCTTTGAAGGTCTATTTCCAACAAAGTCGACCACCAGTTGGGTTTTGCAATTGTTATAAGAAGGTGAGAGATGGAAAGCTCAGAATCTTGTTCCAGAACTGTGTAGAGAAACTGTTACTTGTTGCACAGCCCAGACGTCCCCGTCTTGCGATGACTGTCACATATCCATTTCACAAAGCAGGCAGCAGGGGAACAAATGCTTGGGCTTGTGAAACTCCAGCATCTCCCCCAGGTGGGAGCCTGCAAATCCAAGACACGTTTTTGCATCTCAGCTGTGCCACCAAAGAACTTTTCCTTTCCTCCCTGACTCTAAAGCCCCTCCTCCCTCTTCTTGCTCTTCAGGACATTTTGCTGATTCATCTTTCAGGAACCCCCCGCCACACCACCACCACCACCTCCCTCCTCTTGTGTTTACTGCTGTGTCCATGCCTCCCCTTTCCGGCACAGTGAGCCCCTGGGGGCCGGGACTGCACGTAGCGTGGTCTCGTTGAATCCGATGCTCAGAGTTTGCAGAATGGTTTCTAAAAGTCTAGATCTGGTGGGAGGAAAGAATTCAGGGGGACGGTTAACACACAAATGGACAGTATTCTCATTAGCTAGTGTGTTTATTCTCACATCCACCGTTGTGTGTTGCATTTGGAAATTGGCTCCAGCGTCACTTGCCCTGGAGGGGGCTTGATGGTTAGGACCCGGGCCCTTTCTGCAGCCACAGGGTTCCTGCAGCCACGGGTGTGTCCAACTTCCCCATCACGTTCTGTACAGTTTTCAGAACACCTCACGCACTCTTCTCTTTGCTGCTGTTTCTGCCTGGAACGCCCTACCTCCCTTGATCCACTTCTGGGCTGGTCTCGGTCCCTACCTTCCCAAGGAGCCCTTGCCTATAGCCCCTCTGTGCTCATGCCCCTGTCTGCTCAGTACTAGATTAGCTGCATTCCTCTGTTGCCCTCAAAGGCCCCGCAAAGCACTTGGGGTAACCCCCACTACACAGTAGCCCATCTGTTTGCCTGCATCTTCCCAAAGCTTGTGGCTTCTCCAAGGACACGAAGCTCTCATTCATCTTTTTTGTTCCCACTGCCTAGCTTAGTGCCTGGCATGTAGGTAATATGGATTGAATTAATGAATGAGTAAACAAATGAACACTTTCTTGCCAGTGTGCCCACGTACGCACATACACACATAATAGCAGCTAACGTTTGTTTTTCCTGCACCATCATATTTAATCCCCCCCGCCAACCCCATGAGACATTGGTGCCATTTTACAGACCAGGAAATTGAGGCTTACAGATGGAAAGGAAAGGCGTTTGAACCGTGGAGGGCCTCAGTGTCTGTCTTCTTAACCACGACCTTGTGCTGCATCTTCGGGCAATAAACAAACTCTCTTAAAGAAAAAGTGGCGTCAGCAAGGTGCTAAGTGACTTTTCAACAGCGGGTACTAAAACTGCGACTGTGGCTGCAGACGTGTCCTAAAACAATGAGTCTTCTAGGCAAGGGTCCAGCTAAAAAGGGAGGGAAGGACAGCTTCCTGCAAGCATTGGCGTTTCCTGACCCTCTGATGGACTTCCCAGCGGGGGATGAGTGTCACTGTACCAGCGGCTTAAAACCTGAAGGGAGAGCCCACCTTTGATCACTGAGTAAGCAGAGAAGTCAAAAGCTGAGCGCTCTTGTCTCTGCGCCCTTCATGCTGACTGCCAAGTGGCCTCTTCCTGTCCCAGAAAAGATAGTAGCACCAGGTGACCGCGGGTGATGGCTTAGCTGGCAAGGTGGGGGTGGGCCTTCAGGCTCAGAATCTTAAAAACCACGCCCAAAATATGGAGTACAGCTGATGACTTCCAAAGCACTTGCACAGACCTCCCACTTGACCCCCATAGTACGGCTGATAACGTGCGTGTCGTTACCAGTCTCCATGCCACCCATGGGGACACGGAGCTCTGGGGGATTAAACCGTGCACCCAGGTTCCCGCAGCTGTGAAGGATGCAGCTGGGACCGGACTTGGGTCTGAGACTCCCAAACCCGAACTCTTTCCTCTGTTCCTCTATTTCCCACAAAGATCCACTCAACTATTAATGAACCAACCGAGAAGGAAAAAGGGATCGGTCTGGGGTGGATGGAACAAAAGCCTTTACTGTGTTGGAGAAACTTCCACTCTTAATGTCCACTTTCTCCCTCTTCAAAAGAGGAAATGCAGAGCCCGACTCTAGAGGACCTTCATTTCTAGGGGAAATGAAATCTGCCTGGGTTGGTACCTTCCCCACGCCTCTCCCCACCCACACCCCTAATGCCATCCATCACCCGGTTCTGCTGACTTTAGCACATAAATATCTCTCCCTCCCGCTCATGGTCTGTCCTGTACTCCAGTCTGCCCTACCCCTCCAGGCTGTCATCCACACTGGGATGTGTTCAGAATATGTCTGATCCTGATAGATAGAGGCCGAGCCCTTCACGTGGCCACCAGCCCAGTGAGATTCTGCCCCTCCAGCCTCTTCTCACACCTGCCGCCCTGTTCCCACCATACCAGTCTCACCTTGCTGGCCTCTTTTTAGTCCTTCATATTCCCCAGGCTCAATGGACTTTGCATTTGCTGTTCCCACCCCTGGAATTCTGATCCCATCTTCAGACATCAGCTCACACATCATTTCCCCAAGGACATTTCCCTGACCTCCTGATGGCACCCCTCCACGGCATGTTGCTCTCTGTGTCATGGTCAGAATGTGACCTCTGTAGGAGTGATCACTTCCTCCATAAGCTCCATGAGGTCAGGGACCACATCCGGCTTTGCCCACGTCCTTGTACATGGCCGATGCTCAGTACACATCTGATAAATGGGGGGATGCATGGATCGTTGGACAGGCGCTGCCCAGCCCAGCACGGTTTGCTGCTTTCCCTAAAGCCGTCCTCACACACAGCCCCTCCCAGAGTTCTGACCTGTGTTTGACCCAACCGCAGACACTGGCTTAGCAGGAGCTCCACCTGTGTTGAGTGTCACGGCTGGCTCCCAGGTGCCTTACCTGTGTAGGAAGGAAGATCTGCTCCTGGTGCTTCAGCCACCAAATCAGAGGGTCTGCCAGACCAGTGGCTCAGGCTGACCTGCACTGTGCCTTTGGATGCGTGTCTTTACTCGCCCATCTTCCTAGCGGGCGTCTTGCTGCTTGGGCAGGGTGCATACTCGCCCCCCACCTCTGTGCCACCCACTGTTCCCGCGGGGGCCCCACGTGCGTCGGCCTGGCCGTGGGACCCAGCTCATGCCTCCGGCTTCCGCATCTCTGCCAGGCCACCTCCATCGTCTGCCAGCCAGCAGTCGGTTTCTGCTACATCTGTCTTAAGTAAGGGCCTGTTGCCTTTCAGCACAGTGTTATTGTGAGCGGCCTGGTGATCAGAGAGTCCTTGTTCTGCAGGCCAAACGGCTGAGTGTTTTTTATCATGCGATTCATCTTCAGAACTGTGCTTTCCCCTCGTGTGGGTTTCCTGTCAAAGTCTTCTTTCTTGATTCTGTGGCCAAGGAAACCATCTGCCTTCCCAACCACATGGAATTCTATGCCAAGCTGTGGTTCAGAGGCTGCCACGTCACAGGTGTCATTTTTACAGGTCCCCAGGGTCCAGACTGGTCAGTGGTTTCATCGTGTTCGTATCAGTGTCGATGGAGGATGCGCTGGGGGTTATATCCGTGCATCAGTCACGACTCCCCATCTCAAGTTATTTCAGCAAAGCGCCTGAGATGAACATAGGTGAGGGCACCTAGCACGATGCTGCCTGGCACACTGTGGATGCTCCTTGTGGTTTTGGAAGGAGGGGAGGGAGGGAGGAAAAAAGGGAGGAAGGAGGGAAAAAACTAGAAGACAGCATTTCCCAATGGGAGTTCCTTGGAACGTGAGTCCTCTGAGATGCTCAGAGAAAAACAGATCAACAAAAATAACCAGGAGTAGTGGTTACATGGCCAAATAAGTTGGGAAACCATATGTATACTATGACGCTCTTGGAGAGTCATAGAATATGTTTGTGTTAAAGGCTCTGAGAAGGCCAGCTCTAAGGAAAGCTGTCTGGCTTTGCTTTAGTTTCTATTTCTCAGACTTATGGGATCCCAGGACTCTCTTATTCATGCTCACTCTTCCGGCACTTATGATGTGTTGCTATGATACAGGATAGAAGGTGGTGAGGATTAAGGGAGGTTCAAAGGGATATAGTGAGGACCACAGAGGGAGGATTTGAAGACAGGTGCGTGAAAGATGCAGCATTTCAGCCTGATCTTGAAGGACGGGCAGGATTCCCATGGATGGAGGGGAGGGCAAAGGCTTCCGGGCTGGGATGCCTGAGATGTGCATGGAAGAGAGACATCTGGTTTTGGGAAGAGGATTTAGGGAAGGTCATGATAGAAGGCAGGCTGGTCTCAGCTTCCACATCCAGCAGAGTTCCTGGTATCCAAAGCTGCCCAGTAAGTCTTTGGTAAAATTATGAATGAATTATTGAGGGCCTTCTCATTGCCCTTCTAATGAGACTGGACTTTATTTTATGAGCCATTGTTTCCCAACTAGGGATTTGAGTCAGCACTGCATGTGGGCTTTCTTGAAACACACATATTCAGGGGCCGCATCCCTACAAATTATGATTCTCTGAGTCTGTGGTGGGCAAGGGGGATGAGGGAGAGGTGACCCAGGCATCTGGGTGTCTTTAAAGCTCCCCAGAAGATTCTAAGTGAGCTCCCAGGAGAAAACAAATGTCAGAGCTGGTGGGGGTCCCTCGAGGGTTCTCCACCAGGGGCTAATTTCTCTGGCAGTTGCATAGAAGATAAAATGGGGGAGGTGACCCGCTGATGAAATAAGCTTGGGACAGTCTGTGACATGACTCTTGGAGGTTGACGTTAGCATATTGAAGGCTCTGAGAAGACCTGCTGTAAACCCAGCACTTCCGGAAGTAGCATTAGGAAGCCTAGGTTTAGAGTTGGGCACGTACGTCAGCTTGGGTGCTTGGCTTCACCGTTTCTTTTCTGGACACTGCTGTTTCCCTTTCCAGACTTCCCAGGGATGAATTCTCCCATCGTTAGCATTTTTGTGGATGTCAGACGCAGTGAGCCCGGCCACCGCTGAGGTGGGGCGCCCTGCTCCCAGAGAAGGTTCTAGGGGCTGGCATGAAGTTATAAAAGTGGCCGTTCGCTTACGAAAGACTCTTGATTTCCTTAGTCATTTTCTGTCTGCGGCCAACATGGGAAGATGCAATATTGGGGTCTGAATAAGAGCCTGCTGCTTCCCAAGCTCCTTCCTCCACCTCTGAAATCATGTGGGGATCACGTTTCTGACTTCACACTGCTGATGCCAGGAAATGACTGGGATGACCCCAGTTTAGAGCAGCAGCTGGCAGATGCTAGACATGCCTCTGTGGACACTTAGTTCTTGCTTTAAACTGGCTAGTGGGCAACCACGCTGCTCCTCCTTGGTGTGGCTGTAAGGAGGTGGTGACTTTTCAAGAGTCGGTAGAATTGATGGGCTCTGGGTTGTCCTAACCGATCCACACCCACCTGACACTTGGATTTCGCTGTAGATGCTCATTTCCTGTGCTGATGGCTTCTTGTTTGTTCTTTCAAACCATGACCTTCTCCATACAAGGGAGGTGTTGCTGTCTGCCTATTACCTTACTGAAGATGGGCAGACAGAAGCCTGGTAGTTACTGCTTTCAAAGTTAGCCGTGAGAGGATGCTAGAAGCTCCCCTGGATGCCCCGGGCAGAGATTGGGGGATGGGCTCCTCTATAGTGATGAGGCCACAGGGGGCCCAAGTCTGCTGGTCTGGGGCCAAGTTCATGGTAGGCGCTCGCTTCCGGGAGGCACCACGGGCCTCCCCTCCCACTGGGATTTCCCTCACCCCTACCTACTCAAGGGATGGTTTGGGCACCTCCAGAATCAGTGATGGAAATGACCGTATTAGCTAATTATTCCCACTTTCCTCACAGCCCATGAACCTGCAGAACATCTCGAATGGTGTGATCATAAATTGGTCTCTGTTTCTACAGCTAATGTTCCTTAAGAGACTATGACAGTTACCTTTCAAGGCTGTGCGATTCATTTGTTTCTTTATTGGATTCTTTAATCTACCTTGCATGTATTAAGCATCTGCTCTTACCAGGCACAGTGCCCATGTCTGGGGATGGAGCTGCTACATCTCTGCTCTACCTGAGAGCACCTGGCTCCTCCTATGAGACAGACGGGAGGACCCAGACAAGGGCGTCCAGTGGGGTCGGTGGTGCCAGGATGACAGCCTGCCCTGGGCATGTGGGAACCAACTTGGTGGCTGGTGAACATTCATGCTACCCCATGAAACTTCGTTTTTCCCAGGATCCGCTCTACCTTGGCTTCACTCTTGTGCCTCCATGATGGTGTGTTTTTCCACTCCATTATTTCTTCCTTCCTCTTTCTTTTTTTTTTTTTTTCTTTTGTCGTCATGACTTGAATACTGTTATTTATCTCACCCAGATCCCCCCCACCTCTGTTCTCTTCTGGTCATGGGTCTCCTATGTTGGGAAGCACTTCATGGTGGCTCACCTTTCAGGAAAGTACTTTTCTGTTGATTCGAGGCCCCACCCAGAAACCTGAAGATTTAGAGATGAGTCCCAGAGTGCAGGCAGAACTGAGTTCAAATCCACCCTCCTTCGCTTCTCTGTTTTGTATTCTGGGATGCGGACTGTTGGGTTTCAGCCTCTCAAGGGAGCCTTGGTTTCCTTGGGTCTAAAATGAGGATGGTAGGACCACCCCCTGTTGTAATAGTCGTGAGGGTTAAAAATGAGAAACCTTGCCACGGTGCCCATCCAACGCTGGTTGCGAGGCAGGCTTTGGCGGTCATTGTCATGATTCCTGAGCAGTTGCATAGACTGGCTCCACCTCCCATCTTGGGAGATGTTAACCATGCTGAATTGACAGAAGTGTTACTAAAGAGAAAGAAAGTCAAGGCCAACTTCAGTAGAGAGACTGAAGGCAGAGAGATCTGAGGGTCAAGGGGAGTATAACTGAGCCCCACGTTGAGCACTTCCCAGAGTACCTCCAATTCCCAGGAAGGGTAGTGGACAAGGACTTGTGCCTCCTGACCCCCTGATCTGCTGAACAGCCCCCTGCAGAAGGGGGATCTTCTTGGAAAGCCCTTGGCTCCCAGGAGCTCAGTTCATCTGCTCCAGTCTCTTCCCCACTCTACTCATCACATCTGATCACATAGGCATTCCTGTAGGAAGCCTGACGTCCTCCTCCCAGCCCAAGGGCTCTCTCCCTAACATAGCCAAGGATTACTTCTATTGTACTGATTACTATTAATCCTATCGGACTCTTTTTTACTGAAGTATAGTTGACTTACAATATTGTGTTAGTTTTAGATGTACGGAAAAGTGACTGTTATGCATATATATATTTTTTTTCATACTCTTTTCCATTATAGTTTATTACAGGATATTGAATACAGCTCCCTGTGCTATACAGTCAATCTTTGCCGTTAATCCCATCAGACTCTTACCTGTATTCTAGACTAGAAGCCCTGGGCCACATGCTTTACATGCAGTGGGTCTCATTTCATGTTTGTGGCAATCCATGGGATGGAGTCATGTGCTCTGGTCCGTCTTGAAGCCAGAATTCAAATCCCAATGACCTGGCTCCTTAGACCAGGTTCTTAGCCATTATTTTATACCACCTTATTCAGTGAAACCTTTTCTGTGGTACAGGACTCTTCTGTAGGCTCTCCAATCCTTTCTTTCATTCCTCTGTCCCCCCTCCCTTCCTTTCCTACTTCTCTGCCTTCAAATGACATGGACTAAGCCCTTAGTCATGTCAGATCTGTTCATTTTCCCTAACCCCAGTGGGAATGTTTTATTATTCTTCATTCTAAGAATTAAGCCGCAGCTTGGTTACCAGGGGCAGCCTGCATGCTTAGTCCTCAAGCCAACAACAGCACCCCTCAGAACCCAGAGCAGAACAGCACAGTGGTTATGAGCACAGCGTGTGGTAGCAGGTGCTTTGCTTCCTTGACCATGGGGCCACTGTCTGCCTCCGTCTTCTCATCTGTAAATGGAGGATTTTAAGCATCCCAGGAACACAGTTTGTCGTGAGGATAATGCGAGTGGATGTGTAATCAGTTAGAATGGTACTTGGCCCACAGGAAATGCTCTGTCAGGGTTAATCCTCACGACTTCTCTAAACCTGCCTTTCTCCCTCTTGGAGAACCCACAGTTTTCCAAGAAACTGCATCCTACAGGACTGCCTTCCAAAGACTAGCAGTAGCAAACTTGTTTTCCCTGGAGATCGCTCCCAACTTTGTACCATTCCGCTAGTAGCAGCACCGTTCTCCTGATGAGAGGTGAAAAGGTTTCCCTAGCTGTGAAGCTGCATGGTACAAGCCCGCCTGCCTCCTACCCCAGCTCCCAACTTCTGAGGCTAAATCAGAAGGTGAGAGGCAAATAGCTCTGGGAGACTGTAGGTGTTTGGTAGCCTGGTGTGGCCTTGGTTCACCAATTTCTATCTGTCTGGGCCGCCTCATTAGCTACTGCCACCTTGGAAAGTTAGCATTTTATGGGCTTAACAATCCATTTGCATGAAAAAGCTTGGAACACTGGGATAGCCAACCCTAGGGTCAAGCTAATCAATACCCCTTTTCAAACTGGGGCTTTGGAGGGTAGATTGAACCTTTGGAAGGGAATCTTCTTTGACAGTACTACAAGTCATTGCAATAAAACCCAGGATGGGAGGAAGAAACTGGGAGGAAAATAGCTGAACACAAGAGGAAGCTGTCACTTCTGGAGGCGAACCGGCTGGGTATAGGCGGAAGAAAGAATGCTCTTCATGCAGATGAGGCCCACTAAGTCTTCCCTGGGCCTTCAGTCAGATAATTCTCAAACCTACTGATTTTCACATCTAATCCAAGGCAAAATTAGTCATTAGATATTCAAACAAAAGCAGGCAGGCTCCTATCTCGACAAGGAATCCTTCCAACCGAAATGGAATGATCTCTGCAATAATTAAAATGCTTGCTGAAGTATGAAAATTTTCCATTAGCTGGAGTTGCCTTTGTTGAGAAGTGCCCTCGTCATCCCCAAATAAACCACGATGGCCATGATCAAGGACAAGGAGGTACCGAGGCCCCGACAGCTAATGTGATCAAACTCAACTCCTCATTGGCATCGTTTCTGAGCCAGAGAACGTAGTTCCGAATTGGAGGATGCTGGTGGTGCCAGCTCAGCCGCAGTTTTATTTGCAAGCAAGTGTGGCTGTGGTGCTTTCTCCTACTGAAGTCCCCAGATCTAAAAAGTCTGCACTGTAACAGAGTAAATGAAGCCTACAATAAAAGCATGCTACAGGATGGTTTTCCTGGAGTGTCCCCGACGCGCTGACTGTTTGTCAGCAGTGTTTCCAAAGTTTAGACATCTTAATGCCGAAAGACTACAATGATGGAGCAACAGTGTTATTACCCGCCAAAACATGAATAGCTGGGGGCTTTCAAATTCATCTATTACAAGGAAGTGCTGTGGTTGCCCATGTAAATCCATACCACTCTCTGTGAAGCTTGGTGTTTTGTGACATAATCAGCCAGTCCCTTGTCACAGGTACATTATACCATCACAATGTGCCAGACGCTATAGCAGATCAACCTTCACTCATTAGCGGTGATTTATGACAACGGAGTCTTAACATCCAAGGGGTTTTTGTTTATGAAGACAAATACTTCATTACCTTCCGTTTATGCCCAATGTATTCATCTTCTGTATTTGTCAAACAGGACACATCTTTGAACATTACACAGTCAACATTCCTCTAAATAGTTTTACAATACTTAGTAATGTGAATTTAACAAAGGAAAATTTTCCAACATTTAAACATAGATTTTATTTATTTATTTATTTATTTATTTTTAAATTTATTACTTATTTTATTAATTTTATTTTTGGCTGCATTGGGTCTTCGTTCCTGTGCGCGGGCTTTCTCTAGCTGTGGCGAGTGGGGGCTACTCCTTGTTGCGGTGCGCAGGCCTCTCATCACGGTGGCTTCTCTTGTTGCGGAGCACGGGCTCTAGGCGCGCGGGCTTCAGTAGTTGCGGCACACGGGCTTAGTTGCTCCGCAGCATGTGGGATCTTCCCGGACCAGGGCTCGAACCCATGTCCCCTGCACTGGCAGGCGGATTCTTAACCCCTGCGCCAGCAGGGAAGCCCCTAAGCATAGATTTTAAGTGTAACCTCTTCTAGACAAGTATTTGAGATGACATTTCTAAAAAAGTCAGATTATTATAAATGCTCGAAACCGTGTAAAAAATGAACAGAACACACGCATAAAGGCCAGTCCCTTGCAATAAAGCAGGTATAAATATATAAATACCATGGATTTAAAGTTGTTTTCTCACCATCTTTATTCTTATTCCTACCATTTTTAAAGTTTTTGTTTTATTTTGTGCATGTCTACACACGCATTTATTTAATCCAAGAGTTACCTTCCTAAGATTTTAGTAGTTTAACGAGAAACCACCGTGGAACAGCTGAGGCCACCAGCTCTGGTTATTGTCTGGTTGTCTGCATCTGTTGGGATGCAGAATCAGATTGCTCAGCCCACAGTGATCCTGAGCCTCCAATCATCTGGCTCAGTCCATTCCCATAGCTAAGTTCCTTTTAGTACGTCAAAGGATCCTTAAGTCCCTGTCTTATATAGAGATTTTCATTTTTGAAACTTGGTATCTTTCCCAGAAATGATAAATTTTATGTTGTGTGTATCTGCCAGTTCCTGACCCATTGTTCTGTTATTTTGATTTATTGAGCTTGTCTGTTAACATTATTAAAAACTTATGTATCTCCTATTATTATTTTATTCTAATTAGTTGGGCCATTTAGAGGTTTCATCTCCTAGGAAATGAGATTGAGCCTGTGTAATTAGCTCTCTTCTTTAGGACAGCTGGCTAATTCATTACCTTGGAATGCAGTGTTAGACATTGCTCACCTCTTTATTTTGTATGACCATGGGCACTGATTGGTTTTTCCTAGACCTGGAATAGTACTTGCTACATCTGGGACTCTGTCTTATCTTTTTCTATTTACACAGGTGGAAACAAGTACACCGCATGCCAAATGTTCCACATTATTATGAGTACAGCAGAACAGAGGTCCCCTAACTTATCACTGGTACACCACTTTTACACGTTTTTGCCTATTTCCTTACCACCTGTACCATCATTTACATAACTTTCTCTTTAAGTAACTTTAAATCTACTTGTTTTATTTAACCTAGCGTCATCTTAAGCTATGGTAGCCATGAAACCATGCATTTGATGTATCAGTCTTATTTTAGTTAACTTTTTTTTTTTTTTTTTACTAAGTGCACATCAAAATAATGGCATAAGTATTGAAATGATGGGGTTGTCCTGATACCCCCAGACCCCTTGCCTACTGCCAGGATATGTCATCACTCCATAGCTGAGGAGATCTGGTCAAAGACCATGTACAAAGGATTCTAATGGCTGGAAAGAGCCAAATAATGTGATTACATTCAAAGGATTTTAAGAAACCCAAATCTCTCATTTGTAAAAGCAGCAAATTAAAAGGAAACCTGAGCGGTTTATGAAACCACCTACTTTAGGAAAAACAGAGTAAAATAAAATAAGATTGAAATGCATCACCTCAGCAAAACCTGCTTTGGCTCCAGTGGTAATTAAAGCGGTACACAAGCCACAAAGCACTTTTGCCCACCATCAACTCTCATCTGAGCCCTGAGCATCAGGGCTGGGCGGGCAGCAGCTTCTAGGTTGCCTTGGGTGTTGAGGAAAGACCACCCGAGGAATAAGGAAGAGATGGAGCAAAGATCTGGGTTCAGAGCATTTAATGGAGGGAAGAGCCCTGGTGCAAAGAGCTGGGTGGGGAGGACCAGGTGCAGGTGGGGCTGGAGCAGAGGGAGGATGGAGAGTGGTCAGAAGTGCGATTGGATAGCCAAGGGGCAGACTGTGGGCCATCGTACCAAGTGTGGATTTTGGCCATTGTGGAGTTTGAGTAGGAAGCTGATTTGAGCTGATCCCATTGACTACTGCATAGGGGAGGATTATATTGGATCAAGAGTGAAAACCAAGACCCTAGTCTTCCCCAAGTGAAAGCTCATGGAAGCTTGGCCAGGCGAATGTGGTTGTGAGAAGGAAGCGGGGTGGGTGGGTGGAGGCTGGATTATATATGTATTGTGTGTGCGTGTGTATGCATATACATACACTATCATTTCTTTCTTGAAACTGTTAAGATGAAATATATTTTCTTAAAAGAATAGATACATGCATATGTATACATGAATCACTTTGCTGTGTACATGAATCACTTTGCTGTACACCTGAAACTAACACAACGTTGTTGATCAACTATATTCCAACATAAAAAAAAAAAAAAAGCTGCTGAAAAAAAAGATTAAATATATTTTCTTAAAAGAATAGATACATGCATATCTATACATGAATCACTTTGCTGTACCCCTGAAACTAACACAACGTTGTTGATCAACTATATTCCAACATAAAAAAAAAAAAAGCTGCTAAAAAAAGATTAAATATATTTTCTTAACACACACCATTATAAATATTCAGGTATATTGATAATATATACTTAGATGTATTAATATAATTAATACATTTATAATTATAATACGATTAAGTTATATTTTCCCTTTTGAGAAACAAACCCCAAACTCGTCTTTTTCTTGGATGGAAATAACTTGTGATGGCTTATAAAATAGTGTTTCAAGTGTGCTGTAAAAAAAAGGAAAAGTCATGGTGTAGTTTCTCCTGCTTTCATAGTTGTCAGTTTAGTCGACGAGACATCAGCATATATTTTGAAGCCAGAGTTTTCACAATTATGGCTGACTTAACAGGTTATAGGCTTTGGCCTGGTAAACCAGGTGATTCCTGATGCTGTTTACTGAGATGGGTCAAATTGGGGCCTTGGGGGCAGAAGGCCTGGGAGTGCAGTGTGTGACCTTGGTCCTCTGCTTCTCTCCCTGCAGTGATCCCGAAGGTCACAAAGCACCTGCTCTCAAACCCTGTGTTTACCTGCATCATCCTGGCCGCCTGCATGGAGATTGCAGTGGTGGCTGGCTTCGCTGCCTTCTTGGGGAAGTATCTGGAGCAGCAGTTTAACCTCACCACCTCTTCTGCCAACCAGCTACTCGGTGAGTCTGTTTCTCAGCCTCCCAGGGGGGTGGAGAGAGGCCATCACTGCTTGTAATACTATAAGAATTGACTGAAACCCGCCAAACAGCCCGGACTGCGCTGCCCCTGCAGAAGTATATACGTGTGGTCAGCGTGCAGAAGAATTTCAAAGTATTTTCTTGGAGTAAGATTTACTTGCCTGAGACAATTGCTAAAAGTACATGATAATAAAGAGCTAAAATATAAAGTGTGCATAGGAAGCATTGCGACAGGCCAGGAAGTCTATAAATCAGTGTGAACTGGAGAATTGGGGGGAAGATGTGAGGAAGGAAGAGGGGAATCAAGATGGATCTTGAAAGTTTAGTAGCCTTTGGTCAAGAACATAAAAAAGCAAGGATATTCTTGGCAGCATAAAACCCACGGTCAGCAAATATAGAGGTTGGAAGCCATATGCTCCCCTCTATCCCTGTGCCCATGGCAGATGTAATTAATGGATCATGACACTCCTTCTCCCCAAGCTCAAGCGTGATCTTACCAGTCTTCTCAGCAGTAGACTACAGGAATCTGCTTCCAGTCCTTTGGAGCTGACATGCTAAAGAAAACCCGTTTGCCCTCACGAGAAGGCGCATTCCTTATACGCAGTAGGGAAAGCGGTCTCGTGGCGGAGGAAGGAGAATGAAGGGTCGAGAGTGACTTCCAGGTTTCTGGCTCAGGCAAAGGGTGGTACCATTTGTGAAACCTGGAAATAGCAGAAAAGAATCAGATCTGTAGGGAAGGTTGTGAGTTCAGAGTTGAAGTTGCTGAGTGTGAGATGGCCGTGGTATATCTACATGATGTCCTGTGCATGGTTGAGGGCTGAAGACGAAGATGTGGGTTGCATCCGTTTGTGCATGGTAGTTGAGGACACAGGAGTGGAATTTGCAGAAGGAAAATGTGTAGAATTAGAATAGAGGGGGTGAAACACTGCTCATAGGAAATACAGGAGGCCATAGAGAAGTTCAAGAAGCAACTCCTGAGAGAAATCCGTGGATCACGGGGGTCAAGGAAGAGATGATACCAAGAAGGAAGCTGTCAGCAGCATGAGTGCCCACGCGTGATGCGGCCTCACATGTCTCTGGTCCCTTCAACAGCCAGGACGTCTTTCAGCCTGTGTCAGGGCTGTGTCCATGAAACAGCAGCAGGGGAGCAGCCCACAAGAGGGAAGGAATAGCCAGCGACTGCAGGACACTTTCCAGAGCTTAGTGGTGGAGGGACGGAGAGAAGACATGGTGGGCAGTGTGTATTGCAGTCAAGGGATTGGAGTAGTGACGGTGCTGTTGCTAAGAGACAGTTGCTATTGTGACAGGAAGGACTTGAGCAGGTGTCTGAGCAGAGGGGAAAGAACCAGCAGAGGCGATGTGCAGAAAAGAGAGGGAGTATAGTGGACAGCCTTTGACAGAAGAGCTCATCTGTTCTGAAAGTGCAGAGAAGGAGAGAGACACAATGATGGCCCCTGAGAATATGACAAGTCCGGCCTGGCAGTCGAGAGGGCTCCAGCCCCATGGAATTCTCTTCTCTGTTAAGTAGAAGTAGATCATGTCCTGAGAGAAATGGGCGAGGTGATATTTTCTGATCTTCTCCTTAGCATTTCCTTCACAAAACGGCCAATAAACCCACGTAAAGGTGCTGACCCATCATGAGTCATCCGGAAGACACATACGAGCACCACCGATGAAATACTAGTCCATGTCTGCCAGACTGATAGTACCAAGTGTTGGCGAGGATGTGGAGCCACTGGAACTCTCATACACTGCTGGTGGGAGTGCAAAATGGTGCAAGCGCTTTGGAAAACTGTTTGGCAGTACCCATGAAAGCTAAAAGCGTATGCTTACGCTGGGATCCAAGCATTCCACTTCTGGGCATAAATCCAACAGAAGTGAGTGTTTAGGTCCACTCATTTATATATGCCTAGGTACAGTATCCAAAACAGCTTTATACATGACAGCCCCAAACTGGAAACAACCCAAATATCTATCGATACTAGAATGGGCAAATGAATGATAGAATATTCATACAGTGAATTGTCATACAGCACGAGAAAGAAAGAGCTTGTATACACGCCTCGGTGTGGATGGATCTGACAGAGTTGAAAGACGTCAGACACAAAAGAGGACATATTTATGAGTTAAAAAGAAGAAAAGTTAATTAAAGTGATAGAGGCCAGAATGATAGTTACCCTTGAGGGTGGAGGGAATGGAGGAACAGGGAGCCCCTGGGGCTGCCGGAAATGTTTTAATACAGGGGTGTATAAAGGGGCAAAAATTCATCAGTGTTCCCTTAAGCTTATGCACTTCACAGGACGTAAGGTATCAAGTTAAAAAAAATTAAAACCCTACCGGCAATGATGTGGCCAGATCCCAGCACCTCTCCCTGGGAGCTGCCAGGGCAGCACAAGCCTTGTGTTTTTCTTTTTTACTAATAACTCTCTACCATCCACTATTTTATAAGTATTTCTTCCAAGAGGTATTAGCAAGATGCAGTCAGCCCTTTAGTACCTGTCTGACAGAGTTAGGGTAAAATGTGTCTCTCTATAATTAAAGTTATAACTTCTTCATTATACCTACAATCTCTCAGGTTTTGCCCTCCAGCACCCACAGAGTTTATCTCTCACTTCCTGGTTTCTTTGCAGCAGCTCCTTACATTTTGATCACATTTGCTTCAAAGTTGGGGCTCTGTTCTATTTCAGGACAGATTTCCAAAGTTTTCTATCAGCAAACAAATCAGTAGTCTTCAGGGCAGAAGGTCAAAAACAATCTCACCTTCCTGCACCTGTTTCTGTCCCAGGGACTCTGTCTGTTAGAGCACTTGCATAGGGAGACCCTCTCCCGCCATGTGGAGAAGCAGCCTGGTGGCCCATCTGTCGGTCCGTCCATCCGGCTGGCAGCCCAGGCAGGCAGGACACGTGCCCTCTCTCTGTGCCCTACCCATAGCATCAGTCTGTTAGCATGGACTCTGGAAGGCTGGCTGCAGGAGGGGATGGCAGGGGGGCCTTTAGGGGACAGAGAGAGGCAGCAGAAGCGTAAGGCGAGGCTCGTGTCCAAAAATGCTTCATCAGTAGCCCCCGCAAACCTAGGGGATGGACCCCTGCAGTCATCCTGGGCCATCAGCGCTGTCTCTGGGCCACCCACGAAGTCATCAGCAGATGGGGCAGAGTTCAGAAAAGAGCAACACAGATGATTAAGGGCTGATGGCACTGATTTATGCGTGAAGATAAAAAGGACTCAATCTGCATAGGTGAAGCTAATGAGGATGGAGTTGGGGGGTAGTTCTGATAACTGCCCGCAAGCTAAGGCTGCACACACGTCAGGGAGGGAGAGGGAAGGCTGATGATGGCTTGGAGGAAAGGTGCTGAAAGCCTGTTATTGCCATAGTTACCATCATCACCAGGGGCCGCTCCCTGCTGCCTCTGATGGAAAATGGAACAAAATGCAACCTGCTCTCTGGGCGTGGGCTCTGGCCATCAGTATTCACTCACACAAATCCCATCTGCTCGCTGTTCCGTTCATCTTGAAAATAATCCCCAGGCGCCCACTCTGTGCTGGGCACCGTGGTAGGCACAGGGAGCCGGGACTGAACAGGATGGAACGGTTCTTGTCCTCAGGGAAGCTGCATTTCAGGAGGGGGAGAGAGAACAAGAAACGAGAAAACCAGAAATACCTGAGGCAGCTTCAGATACTGGGGAGAGCCATGCCAACAATAAAACAGGGCAAGAAACAGTAGGAAATCCCAAATGGGCTGCAGGACCACTCTAGATGGGGCGGTCTGGGAAGGCCCTCCATAGGGCCCAGCCAAGTAAAGGTAGAGGGTAAGAATGTCCTAGAACAGGAAACAGCAAGTGCAGAGACTGGGGGCTTGAATGGATTTGGCCTCTTCCAGGGAGAGAGGGGAGGAGGATAGTTGGGGGAGCGGAGTGGCATGGGGTTTAGACAGGCAAATAGGGGCGAGGTCCTGAGGATCATCTATACCAGGACGAGAGAGAACCAAGCACAGCTCGTCCAAGAGCATCAAATAATACAGAGATACTATGTTTTTCACGAAGTGTAACTTGTGCTATTTCCCTTGCAGAGCTCAGCCTCCCTGATTGTTTTTCTCACCAGAATATTAAAATTAATTTGCATTCCTTTAGCGCATACCAGCTGATTGATGGAGTCAGTTGACCTAGAGGTCTGTTGATTGGCAAGGAAGAGGCAGCCTAAACTGGAAAATTAGCCATGCCCAATCTACACGGTAGATAAATGACACACAGTAATTTAAAGCTGAGTTTAGATGAAGTGAATCAGAACAGAACAAAACCAAACAGGAGATTGGAACCCTAGGATCCTTCGGTCCTCCTAAGATGCCCTGAGTCTCTGAGAATCAGAAACAACAGGTTTATGGTCCTGCTGCCTTGCAGATAGCTCTGTTTATAAGAAAGGGGAAAAAAAATATATGCCAGTTCCTCACCAGGAGCTATGAAACGTATTAACTTGATTGACGCTGCTTCCTGAGAGGTCACGGGGCTGGTTAAAACACTGTCTCCACAGGCTGGTGAGTTCTGGGACCTTCGTTTAAACAGCCTCCAGACCCTTCCTTGCCTGAAGAGTGGGGGAAAATCCCCAATTTGATCCCCTTTCCCACACCACCTGGAAAACACACAGAGGGCACATCACTGCTCCCTGATGCTTTTCTCAAACGCGCGTGCGTGTTCCCAGCTGGTCTGACGTGTCTCTCGGTTGTTCCCACACCAGCTGGGTGTGTTTCCCGCGAGAGTTCCCCACTTAGCATGCCAGGTGTGTGACTTAGACTCCTAATCATGGAGTTTTTATGGGTCTGTCTTCCCCGATTTTCGTGAGCTCCTTGAGGGTAGAAATGAGGCCATTAGCAGACACTTTGGGACACAGTGGAACAAGTGGTACCACAGTGGTGTCACAGGGAATCCTGTCCGTGCAGGGCTCGGCCTCGGGCCTGGCACCCAGGGTCTGCATTGATTGGCCCCTCTTCCCTGGCTAATGGTCCCTGCCCCTCTGCTCTCCTCCAGGGATGACTGCGATCCCATGTGCCTGTCTGGGCATCTTCCTGGGCGGTCTCCTGGTGAAGAAACTCAGCCTGTCTGCCCTCGGGGCCATTCGGATGGCCATGCTCGTCAACCTGGTGTCCACCGCTTGTTACGTCTCCTTCCTCTTCCTGGGCTGTGACACGGGCCCTGTGGCTGGGGTTACTGTTCCCTATGGAAACACGTAAGTCCCAGAAAGGTCTCGCCACCCCTGCCTGCCCAGGATGCCAGGACCCTCTCTCCTGGGTAGGTTAATGGAGCCAGTTCTGTCCCTAGTGACCATGAGCTGCGAAGTCGGTGATGCCTCTGCATCTTCCTCCCAGGGCTGTACAGTCTATGTGAACCTTCTGGGCAGAGAGGGCTGACTTCCACTTAAAGGCTCTCTCCCAGGGCGGCCAAGGGAGCACTGGGGAGACAGTCAGACATTCACTCCCCAGAGGACTCAAATGCCAATTTTTGTCATTTGATTTTAGGAATGACATGAAGATAGAAAATTAAAAATAAGTTTTATTTTCAAATTCAGCTTAAAATAAGAGACTTCAACAATTCTTTTTTTTTTTTTTTTTTGGCCCCATGCAAACCCCCTGCAATGGAAGCACGGAGTCTTAACCACTGAATCACCAGGGAAGTCCCAACAATTCCTTAAACCATCAGAAGCTATCATTAGACTCATATAGTAATTACAGGGTATGAGCCATAGTAGGTACTGATAAGTGTGGGAGGGAGAGATGGAGGGGAAAAAAGGAGAGAAGAATGGAAAGAAGTTAGCTCTTATAGGACAACTTACTTCCTAGTTATTATCCCAAGACTTTGAACTAAAGTCCAATCAGACTTGCCCTTAGAGGGAATTACAGAGAGTCCTTACATATCCAGTGCCAATAGCAGTCCCCTTTTCTACGTGAGACTCTGCAGCTGCCTTGGGAATCCAGTTTGGAGCATCAGGGCTGCAGCATGGTTGGCCTGCAGGGTACCAGTTCCTCTCCACACCAGTCTCCTCCTCTGAGCAGGCCACCAGGCCTTCTCCTGAAGTTAAGTCAGGAGAAGTAGGGCCGGGCTTATCTGCCACCCTGCGAGGTCAAACAGGCAGAATGGGAGCACACGGGCAGAGGCAGCTTCTGTATATCCATGCACAGTCCAAGCACTGATGGCCCTCCTTCCCTGAACCATGACCGCACTGGCGACCATGACCACAGAGGGCAGAGGGCTGTCACTGGGGGGATCCAACAGAAGTTGACCTTTCTCTGATGGGTTCCACGTTTCCTGTCTTTTCCAGCTCATCACCTGGCTCGGCCCTGGACCCCTACTCGTCCTGCAATAAAAACTGTGAATGCCAAACGGATTCCTTCACTCCAGTGTGTGGAGCAGATGGCATCACCTACCTGTCTGCCTGCTTTGCTGGCTGCAACAGCACGGTATTGGTGATTTTCTGATGGGGTGGGATGGGGCAGGGGACTCAGACAGCTAAAGTAGCTTAAAACCCAAGGGCAAGGGCAAGAGTGGGCAACCACACGTGTCCTCAACTTTGTGTTCCTGCACTGTGAATTTATCTCAGCCTCTGCCCTGCTCTAGTGGAGGATTCTCCATCGGCAGGATGGGAGGCCTGCCAGGCCATCTAGCTGCTTCTTGCTAAATCAAATAGGTTTCCAAAAAGTGTCTTTGAGCAACTGAAAGTAAAAATTCAAAGGTAGCTCTGTGGAGCCAGAGGAAAAGATTGTGGTTCAAAGAACTCACAAAAGGTATCAATGGAATGGGATGACTCTACAGGTAATGAGCTCCCCATCAACAGAAGTATGTAAAGAAAGGCTAGAAAGCCACTTATCAGGGAAGGCCTCTTCCAAACCTGAGGTTATGTGGCACTAATCCAACCTGTTCTCTGCTCAGTTTCCTTTGCCCTTTTCTTCTTAGCTAGATGCCTCCCACCTTTTTCCATCCTCCCACTATCATTTTTTCTTGGCTCTTTCCTTCTCAGCATGAATTATGCAATTTGCTGTCAGCCTGCAGCTTTCCACATTCTCTGCATGAAAACTTGAGGCTAAGGGCCTGCTCACCCAGTCCTGCTGATCCCACCTTGCAGGCGTCTCTTGCACCTGCCCTTCTGCATCCACACCACCACTGCCCTGGTGCAGGTCTTCCTCATCTCTTGCTTGGACCAGCATAGTAGTCGCCTCCCTGGCCTCACAACTCAGGATCACCCCCTGCTGGTCTGTCTTCTACACTGAAGCCAGAATGATTTCTGTAATACTGTATAGGATCCTTTCTAATGCTACTGTCAGCTAGAAGATAAGATCTAGGCACTGAATTGGGTTTGTGTGTGTCTTCAGCATGTGTCTTTCCTCCGCCATGCTCTTCAGCTGTGCTTCCTTTCAGTTGGTGGTATTCAGCTTTCCCCCACACAACATGTGTCTTTTCCTGCTTCTCCCTCCAATTGGACAACTCCTACTCACCTGTCAATACCCTACTCAAATGCCCCCTGCTCCGTGATACCATCCCTGCCCTCCTTTATCTTTGGGGTTCTTGACCCTGCAATCTTAGTACCTGTCTCTCCTGGAGGCATTTCTCTTGTTTCACTGCAGTGATCTATTTTTCATTTGCCCTGACCTGTGAGTTTCCTAAGTGAGAGCTGGCATCCACAAGTGCTCCAGAAATGTCCAGAAGTGTATAGATGGAAAGAAAGATAAGAAGGCTGAGTGGCTGCTTTCAAGGAACTTAGAGTTGAAATCATTTGTTTCCTCTCCTTTCCACATCCCGTATCTTTTGGGAGTAGTGATTTCTCCGAAGGAAGAAAAATTGATCATTTATTTTCATTTCCAAAGGTCTCATTTTTCCTTGCATTTAACATTTAGATTCTTGGCCGGTTACTACCATTTTTCTATAGAGAAAGTAAATCACCTTGGGGGGAGGGGAACTGATTTTTTAAATTAGATGATAAAGCAGTTTCTTCAAGTGAGAGGAAATGAATTTTTAAAAAGAGATGGGACCTTGAGAATGGTTAAAATAAAAATCCGAGCTATTCTTTTTCATGACAGCAATTTCATTAACACTTTAATGTCCAAAAAGTTATATTATAAATCAGTTTTGGTGACTGTGCTGTTATAAGAATGACATTGACTCAGTATAGGCTAGTGTCCTGAGACCAAAGCAGTCTATTCCAGGGCATTTTCTGACCAAAAAATAGTCTAGAAAAATCCATGTCTCCTGATCTTGCATGGACTAGAGTCTTATTGAATAAGAGCCTAATCAGGCCCGGGTTTGCTTCTAGCTGCTGAAACAGCAGCTGTGGAATGCAATTAGCATCAGAGGGCAAGCTTCTCCGCTTCCCTCTGGACATATGGTTTATTCCCCAGACACCTGCCTTTTCTTCACAGTACCGGAGGCCTCATGTTGTCTGCTGGGGTGCAGGCGAAGCAGAGAGGTGATATCCCCCCACAGTTACAATCTCTTTCTCAAGAGATTGAGAAAACCCCAGGGCTGGGGTGGGAATAACACTGCACCCCGTGGAGGCAGATCTCTGGAGGCCCTGCCTTCCAATGGGTGGATGAGGGCTTTGGGGCCACAGAGCCACGTGTATCCTGGAAAGGGGCCTTTGTGATGGTCGAGCCCTAAAAACAACCACAACCATAAAACTTGCAACAGCAGCAAGTTTTTCCGAGAGCCGGTGCGGGCCAGGTGACGGGGCCTTCCACGTGTTCCTCATGGCCCGTGGCAGCTTGGCCCAGAGTCAGAGGAATATCAGTATTTTGAGAAAATGCCAAAACAGTGGATTAGATTCCTGGTATGTTTACTCCCTCCTCCTCTACCTCTTCCTTTCTTGTCTCCAAGCTCCCCCAAAAAACTCTTCCACAGACTACGGTCTTCTTCATCTCTCTTCCCTCTTTCCCTTTTTTGTATTTATTCCTTCTGCATCCACTGGAGTCCTTTCCCAGTGTCAATGCAACCATTCTTTCACCTATACCCCCAGCCCCGCATATATTGGGTTGGCCGAAAAGTTCATTCGGTTCGTGACTACATTAAAGTTTTTGGTGAAAATGAAAAATGTCTTTACTTAAAACCGAATGAACTTTTTGGCCAGCCCAGTATCTCACTCACCCTCGTAACAACTTCGGCAAGGAGGTGTTCTACTTATTCCCCGATTACAGATTAGTCCCTTGCCCGAGGTCACACAGAACATGGTGGCGTTGGCGCGGGAACGCAGGGTCTGTCTGACGCCAATCCCAGTGTCTTCCTCTGACCCTGTGACTTCCCTCTTTAGGATCCCTCCATTTTTTCCACCAGAAAGAAGCTCTCCGTGCGTCCCCCCCACAGTCGGGACATTGCGCTTTCACGATCTGGCCCTGCTGCCTTTCCAGCCTCAACCTCCCCCGCTCTGCCCACCTTCTGAGGAGCCACTAGCTGTGTCAGACTTCTTGGGGTGCCCCCAGCACACCCAGTTCTCTCTTACCTCCAGACCTTTGTCCATGCTGTTTCTTTCATCAGGGCTAGTCTTCCCCTAAGCCCTTCACATCCCTAACACCTCCTTATGCGCAGCTGAGACGCCTCCTCCCACTTCCTCACTGCTTCCAGGGCTGCATTGGCACCCCTCCTGCAGAGGCCTCAGCACCTGCCCTCCCAGCAAGGCTCTTACTGTGGCCCCCTCCACTGGACTGAATGGTCCACGTTCGCCTGCATCTCCATCACCAGTCCATCACTAGGCTCCAGTATCCAGGGATGGGGTTCTGCTGTGGGCCATTGCATTCCCAGTATTAGCCATGGCTCTGGATAAAGGCCCTAGGTTTTCTGCACACCCGGCTGGAGGTTCTATGCCAAGCTCAGCAAGCCCCAGGGCGCCATGGGCGGTAATACCACAACTGGCAGGCAGGTTGGTTGGCTGGTGCAGATTTCAATCCTAAACACCTCTTGCGTGCTCATCTCTCCCCACTTGATAGCTTCCACCCAGACTTGTGAAAATTTCCCCTAACTTGATTAGATGCGAATAAGTCACTGAGGACATCATTCTGATTATTAGGAGATCTGGTTCACATTAGCGGTTTCCTGATATTAGACTGCCCTTCCTGCCCTGCTTTGGGGTTTTGTTTTTCATTTTCTGATCTCATTTCTCCTTGAGTGATAGTGATGGAAGTTTCCAGAATTGCATTTAATATACAACTTCCAATTCTTCTCATTGCATATGACCAGGAAGAGTGACGAAAAAGATAGCAAGCTAATTCTGTAAGCTTCCTTTGGCATGAATATATTGTCCGGATTGTTTCTGTATCTTTCACTCTCAGAGGTAATTATTCTAACAGAAAGCATGTTGGTAGCTGCTGATTGACTGCTGGAAGTTGTATCCTTTTGACGTACTGAATAATTGACTTAAAAAAAGCTTCTATCAGCCACCAATGGAATGTTGAAAATCAGTACAAGTCCAGCACAGCAGTTTGTAGGGGGCTAATGATAGACAACTAATCTGTTCCCCCATCCAGGCAACAAGGATTTATCAAGCGCCTGTTTGAGTAGAGCCCTGAGTAGGTGCTATGGCGGGGAGGGGAGGGGGCAGCCCCATTTTGGATGCGTGCGGGGTGCTGCTCCTCGTTCAATATCCTGGGTCTCGGTCCTGGCTGCACATTAGAATTGCTTGGGAGCTTTTAAAACATGAGGCCTGAGGTCTATCCTGAGATTCTGCTTCCCTCTTTCTGGAGTGGGACCCTGCCATCAGTTTTTTTTTTTAAGATTTCATTTATTTGTTTATTTTTTGGCTGCATTAGGTCTTCATTGCTGTGTGCGGGCTTTCTCTCGTTGCGGCGAGCGGGGGCTACTCTTCGTGGCGGTACGTGGGCTTCTCATCGTGGTGGCTTCTCTTGTTGCGGAGCATGGGCTCTAGGCGCGTGGGCTTCAGTAGTTGTGGCACACGGGCTCAGTAGTTGTGGCTCGTGGGCTCTAGAGTGCAGGCTCAGTAGTTGTGGTGCACGGGCTTAATTGCCCTACCTGCCGTCAGTTTTTTAAACACTCCCGCCCCACACACACACACACACAAGTGTTTTTGATATGTAACCAAGGTTGAGAACCACTGGGCACTGTTGACAGTTTGGGCTGCATCACCCTTTGCTGTGGGACTAGAGGATGTTTAGCAGCATCCCTGGGGCTCTACCCACCGGATGCCAATAGCAGCACTACCCCCTGCACCCTCTGCCATTTGTGAAACCACCAATGCCTCCAGATAGTTCCATAGGTCCCTGAGTGGGGGGACAGAATACCCCCCAGTTGGGAACCACTGCTGTAGTCAAAGGAATGAGTTCTTAAAATTTTCTAGAAACAGGGCAGCATCTGGGCTGACACTGAGCATTCATCCTTCAGTCTCCTTTTCCATCTCACCGTTACTGGGCTCACCCACTGTAGAAACCAAGCTGGAGGTTAGAGGTGCCATGTCAGCATCTTCCAGCAGAAGAAACAAACTAGTCGATTAAATGCTATATCTGCCAGCAGGGGTGACTACAGTGGCTGAACCAAGGCTTAACAGACTGGGTATTTCATATACAAATCTAGATTTCTGGCCTCTCTGAAAGGCCAGAAAGGTGGATGAGAATTAACATGGCACCTGCACCCCGATGGGGCAGCAGTGGCTGGAGCTAAGAGGAGACTGATGCTTTAGACAAGACATTTGATCTCCACTTAGCCATGGTCCCCACCACTGGTCACCCCGGACACCAGACCATTTTTCTTATCTGTTTCCTAAGGGTCCCCAAAGGTCTGGAGTTTGCAAATCCTCTTGTATGGCCTGACCCCATTTGCCAGAACTGATTTAAAAGTCTGTCCTCATCCTGGTGATGGCTTGTCAGAGGGACTTGGGAATATTCTGAAGTCAAGCCCAATGAGGGCATTGCCACCCAGGGCATCTAATATATCTCAGGCCCTGGGCTAGACATTAGAAATATAGAGATGAATAAGGCAAGGAGATCATATTTACTATAAGTTAAGATGTAATATATTAATAGAGTTACGTTACAAGGGAACACCCAAGAGCAGCAGCTGACCAGACCTTATATGTTTATAATATGGTATTAAGTGAAAAGAGCACATTATAGAACAATAAGTAGATTCTGATCCCTTTTAGTAAAGGTAAAGAAAAATCTAAAGATTTGTCTATCTCTGCATGGGAAAAGATTGGAAGGATAAGCCTGTCACAGAACATTATCTCTGGCTAGGACTAAAAACTTAATTTTTATATATTTCTGTACATTTTTCTGTATATTTCTAAATAACCTAAAATGAACATGCATCCCTTTTCCAATAAGGAAAAACATTGGTATTAAAAAAAAGATCCAGCATGAAAGGTCGGGTGGTTACAGTCTAATGGAAGGAAACAGGTATGTAGAGAAATTGGTGAACTTGGAGCCTTCTGCCTGCTTGGGTAGGAATTGGTTCAGGGTGGGGTGGGGCTGGAAGGAGAGAGTGTGGATGTTATTTCCTGGAGAAAGAGCAAGGGGCAGGGCCAGGCTTCATCCATGGAGGATGCGTAGGTAGCTGCCCGGTGGATAATTGATCCATCAGTATTGACTATTGGGGGAAAAAAAACAAAAACAACTTTATTTGCCAGATACTTTTGAAACACTGCTGAGGAGTATTTTGTTCTTATAATATGAGCTGTCAAAGTAGCATGCTTATTATTTCCTTCATCAAGAGAAAATGAAACCTAGATTTGAGAGAGTCATTTTTCTATTTTTATGCTCTCCAGCTTTATCGTAGTTATTTACTCCATCATTGCATGTGAATAGAAACATTTCTCAATTTAAATTAATGGCTGAATGTAGAACAAGAGTACAATTTTTAGTGACTCTGTTCTTCTTTTGTTGATTTCTTCTTCTGGAGTTTAAAATTTTTTCAAATAGATGATACATGTGTGTGGTTCAAAAACCAAAAAGGAGGGAGTGGAAACTCCTTTCTACCTCAGTCTCCTGTTCACCCACTTTTCAACCCACTACTCTGCCCAACAGGTAATTACTATTGTTAGTTTCTTGTATATCCTACTGGGTTTTAATGCACCAAAAGGTATTATTCTGTAGCTTGTTTATTTATTTCTGGGTTTTAATGCACCAAAAGGTATTATTCTGTAACTTATTTATTTTTTTAATTGAAGTACAGTTGATTTATAATGTGTTATTTTCAGCAAAGTGTACAGCAAAGTGATTCAGTTATACATATATGTAGATCCCTGTGCTATACAGTAGATCCTTGTTGGTTATCTATTTTATACTGTAGCTTGTTACTTGTGGGGTTTTTTTGTTGTTAATAATTTATCTTGGAGTTTTTTTTCATATTAGTACATAAAGCGCACTCTGATACCTTTTTTACTGCTACATAATATTCCGTGTGTGGGCCTAATGGAATGCATCTAACCAATTCCTGTTGATGGGCATTCAGGGCTGCAAAACTGTAGCTCCTGCAGACTGTGTTGTGACTTGAATTGTATACTGACATCATTTTGTGCCTGGGCAAGTCTGTCTGTACGATAAGTTCTTGTAGAATTTCCAAGCCAGTCCCACTCTGTCCGCCAGGTCACCACTGCTTCCAAATGTGGTCAGGCCAGTTCCTCCGTGAGCACCGTGGTCATCTGATTATCAACATGATCTCTCAGGGCAGTAAAGCTAGGTCCTGCCACCCCACGCCTGGCACCAGACAGAGACTCCAACCCTCCTGGAGGCAGTGGGGACCACATTCCTCCCCAGAGAACGGCAAACTGGGAAGACGTTCCTTTGCCACGGGATGGAAAACTGGACATTTGCTAGGTCAGGAGCAGTAGACTAATCTCCTGGAGCCTAGTGCACTTCCTTCACAGTTAAATATATTGGGGGCTGCTGTGGACAGCACTAGGGGGCACCACTTCATTCAGGCCATGATCATCTATAGGCCGTTGTCCAGGTCCATCTGCATTCTGGGCTGGCGCCACCCACGGGGCTGTTGTATACAAACAGGGTGAGAATTAGTATCCCGACCTCTATCATCTCCTTCCCTCACACCCAGGTTATCCCTATATTTTCAAACTTCCTACTGCTTGGGGCTTTTGCAGGTCTCAGTGTTCCCACTTACATGCCAAGTTAATATCAGCTGAAAGGCTGTCTGCTCTCCCTTCTCACTTGGAATTGTAGTGTGAAGCCTCATTGGGGCAAAGTCCTCTCTTCCAATTATGCACCCTGGGATGGTTATTCCCAACACACTGGGACATCAGGGTGGAAGTTTCTCCCTAACCTGGCCTTGTACGCCCAGAGCCCCACAGGTCCTTTAGCACAATGGCCAGGGCGATCTGTGGTCTCTTCTGTCACCTGAGCCCGAATAAAGGACATTTCCCATCCCTTGCCATAGGACTTAGGCTTAGCACTTCTCCTTGGATTCTCTGTGGGAAGGGTCCTAGGAATGTCCCAGCCTGCGCCCCAGCCCTCGGGACCACCCAGCACTTTCTGTTCATTCTGTTAGACTGACTCATTTAACTAAAAAGGAAACCTAGCCAAGTCCCCACTCAGGTCACTCGGCTTACCTCCTCCCCAGCCTCTTTTCACAGCTCCTCTCAAATACATTAAATCTGAATAAATTAGTACAGAGTTGCCTAGAGCATTTGAGAGGGACCCATCCATTTCCAGCTTCTCTCCTCGGCACCAGCAAGCCAGTATGATCACTGGTCCTGTACCAGTTTCCTGCTTCTCCTCTCCTGGCATCTATACCCTACAAGTGCTTATTCCTGTCCAACCAGCCTGTACTGCCCTGGGTCCATTCTTGTCCCATTCCACCCCCTGGCTTTGCGCTCTCACCTGTCCCCTTTGCCTTGGCTGCCAATCCCAGGGTGGCTCAGCCCCGCTGTTCGCTCACGCCATTCACAGGATGTTGCCTTCCTGGACACGTTCACCTCACCCGGACCAGAAGGACTGTATAATCACTGAGATAAAGGCATCTTATTTCTGACCCATTCCATTAGGGCCTTGATCACAGGCCTAATCCAGAGAATTTCAGAAGGAGTTTTTTACTTATCAGAGCAGAGGGGGGGGGCGGACAGTTTTCTCTTACGGTATATGTAATACAGTTGAGCCATAGCCTAGGTACAGGGCAGAAATCTAAGACTGGGTGTAGGTTCCAATTACAGATTACTTATCAAACTAAACAGAGCTCACCAGTCACACAGTTCATTCAAAGGGTTCTGATGACATCACATCCTACGGGGCTACGTGAGTCAGAACTCATTTCCTGGGGTACTTGGCAAAACAAGACCACAGGCATCCACCAGGGGCCTGTTCCCTGTTTATACCTGAGCACTCTCCAAGTCCACGTGTTCCTAAGGACCCCAGTCCCAAATCTCTTTTTCCTTGCAGGCTACAGCAGGGATCAAAGAGAGGAGGATGTGGGCTTCCCTGGTGGCGCAGTGGTTGAGAGTCCGCCTGCCGATGCAGGGGACACGGGCTCATGCCCCAGTCCGGGAATATCCCACATGCTGCGGAGCAGCTGGGCCCGTGAGCCATGGCCGCTGAGCCTGCGCATCCGGAGCCTGCGCTCGGCAACGGGAGAGGCCGCAACAGTGAGAGGCCCGCGTACCGCAAAAAAAAAAAAGAGAAAAGGTTGGGAGTGGTTTGAACTAGGGCAGGGTTTGAGAGGTGTTTAGGATATGATAAAATGAACAGCACTTGAGGGTTCATTCATTCATTCACTCATTCAATAAATACCATACTCTAGAGCTGGGGATAAGTCAGGGATCAAAACCACAGTGGTTTCTGTCCTTATTAGCATTATGGTCACAAGGAAGATGGATTTGACATAGGAGTAAGGGATGGAGGAGTTCCACCAGGTCTCTATAGAGTTAACAGGGTGTCATTTCTAAGGCAAGAGATGTGGAGGGAAAGGAGATCGGGGCCAGGGGTATGTGTATCTGTCAGGGTTTGGTCAGGAAAACAGCACCCACAAGTCTTTTGGAAATAAAGTGTTTAGTATAGGAAATAGAACTAACGTGAATGTGGAGGAGTTGGCAAATTAAGATCTGGAAGAAGTGAGATGAAGGACTGGAGAACAGTCACTCACTACATCCCCAGAAGTTCCAGCTCAGGTGGGCAAGTCGAGGCATATGGGAAATTCCCAGGTGGCTGCTCAGTGAGATGAAGGGGGCGTTCCGGGAAGGGTCTGGGGAAGCACATCAGCAAGCCTGCGTCCAGGTCAGTAGAGGTGGCCATGGGCCCTCTGTTGTCGGCA
Source organism: Neophocaena asiaeorientalis asiaeorientalis (assembly GCF_003031525.2). Classification (NCBI taxonomy): domain Eukaryota; kingdom Metazoa; phylum Chordata; class Mammalia; order Artiodactyla; family Phocoenidae; genus Neophocaena; species Neophocaena asiaeorientalis. Next base: position 1,412,672 of record NW_020173946.1, read on the forward strand.
GGGTAGTCAGTAAAGAAGACGGATGCACACAGGATGCTAGGACCAGCCAGCTCCTTCCGGGCACCTCTGTGTGTGTCTGTCCCCAGGTCTGACCATCTGAGAGTAACGGCCTCTGCTTCACTTCCAGATCTCGTCTGTGTTTCCCTCCGGTCCAGCTTCATCCATGCAGGGAAGGGAATCCTAGGGAAATAGTTCCCGCTGTGGATGGCAAAGTAGTGCCAAGATGCCGGCACAGAATCCCACGCAGGACACTCATCCCGGAGTCGGTGTTGATATCTCAACAGGCTCAGAGGCTTAGGAAGGGGCATCCCGAGTGGGTCTGGGAGGGATATGGGCTAGGGATTAAATTTAGGAGAGTTATCGGAAAGCGTGTAGATGTAAAACAATCTAGGGAAGAGTGCAGCACGAGAAGGGAAGAAAACCTGGACCAGAACCCCGAGGAGCTCCAGCATTTTAAAGTGGGGTCGGGGGAAGGTGCCAGCAAGGAAGATGCAAAAGGAGCGACCAGAGAGGGAGGAAGGAAACCAGAGAGCAAGCTGTGGAAGTCGAGGAAGTGGGTCACAGGCACGTGCTGGGGGTGGGGAGGGAGACCTCCAGGAGGAGAGAAGTGGATGGCGGGCTCAGGCTATGGAAGCCACTGGCGAGCTTAGCTGATCCGATTACTGCGGGTGGGGACCCAAGTCGGCTTGAGTGAGTTGAGAGCGTGGGAGGTGAGGACGCAGAGGTGGTGAGTGTGAACAGCTAGAAACGTCTAGCTGTGAAGTCGGGGTCGGAGGAGAGGAGGAGTTCCCTCTCCCCGGAAGGCAGAGAAGAGGCATTTTCAGTTAGACTTGGGGAGAAGGCCTGCTTCCTAATGAAAGCAGAGGAAGGTCTGTTCAGGCAGGCATTCTAAAACCGTCTGCTGAGTTCCCCCTGCCGTGTCTCAGCGCTGTGCTGTGAGACGATGCTCAGTAAATCACAGGTAATACAGGTTCTGATCCCAAGAGCGCAAGGTCTCCTCCGGGAGGGCAGCGAGGGTCTCTGCTGTGGGGTGTAGAGTGTACCCTCATGGAGGGAAGTACTAGCTCACATGGGGGCCGACTTGCGGAGGGGCCTTGCAGCTGGAGGAGACATCAACACGGGGTTTTGGAGAAGAGCTAGTATGTCTCCAGGCAGAGGTGTATGGAAAGGGACAGAGGGGTAGGGCCTCAGCACTTCTCAGGGCGCGACATTAAACACCCCTGGGTGCAGAGATGGGGCCATTTACACAAGGGCACCTGCCGTGCCAGATGGCTTAGGAAGAAGGGTCCAGCCCAACCCAAGGTCTCCCCGACTTCGCATGGGTAAAAGCTCCTCGGCAGGACACAGCCGCACAGGATGGAGGCAGCAGGCTTTGGACACCCCTGAAAGCATCCCATGTAGCTTAAAGGCATAAGAAAAGCTCCAATGTGTACGTCCTCTGGGGAAAGAAGAGGAGAGGAACAAAGATGAGGGGAGATGGACTGAGGAGAATAAATGTAAAAGCCAAAGGGGATTTGTTTGACTCTCACTAGGATTTACCTCGGCATGTGCCCTGAGAGCCGAGCAGTCCTGGAAAGAAAAGCAATGAATCATTTATGATTGTTTTCACTTTGTATTCATTAAAGGCCTCTGCACTATTATTATCGAACTTTAATTGGCTCGGCTGCTGGCTCGGCACGGCACTGCCTCTCCGAGTCCCCGCTCTTCCCTTTGCCATCAGAAATTCCTCAAGCGTGAGCCAGGACCGTGCTGGGGAGCAGGGCTGGCTGGGCAAGAATCCCCCCCGAAGATCAAACGGAATGCAGCCGCTTGTCTTTCTCCTCTCTGATCATATATTAATAAATGTATCTCGCTGGGCTCCAGCTCTCTCCCCACGATCCGCTCTAAACTCTCTGGCATCTCTGCACCCTCTTTGCTTTCTCAGCCACTCGAGAACTTTCCCATTAGCTGGCGCCTCTCACAGCCCGACGAGCTCAGCAACTTCACGCATGACGGGGCACATCCTTTGTTCCAAGTGCCACCTTGGGCCCTGAACCAGCAACCATATGCGGGTTACCTGATTTACTTCTTTTAATATACTTCAGTGTAATTATAACCGCATAAAAGAGAGGACAAATTGGCAAGTGATTACATTGTTAATTTGGCAATGTTTTATCACATTGTGGAAGCACAATTTCCTCTCTAATTGTATTGGTGGGGGGGACACGTTTGTTTGCATTTCGGCTTATTGAGGGATTCTTGAGCATAGATATGAAATACACAGGAGACGGGGAAATCAGCTCTCCTCCCCATAAATATTCCTTTATTTACATGTGTTTTGCAGCCTCTTTAAAAAAATCTAACTCGTTTATTCAGGCCTAATTAATGAAATGCTGCAGAATGTATAATAAGGCTATGACAGTTCCAGCTGCTGGATGGCTTTGGATTGGGAAACTGGAGATACCCCCAGTTAAAAGGGCTGAATGCTTCCCTTTCAGAATCTCACCAGCTGTGCGTGCCTCACGACCGTCCCGCCTGAGAATGCAACTGTGGTCCCTGGAAAATGCCCCAGTCCTGGCTGCCAAGAGGCCTTCCTCACCTTCCTGTGTGTGATGTGTGTCTGCAGCATGATTGGGGCAATGGCTCAGACTCCCTCAGTCATTATCCTTATCAGGTAAGCTTAGCCCCCGGAACCCGGACCCGAGAGCCAGCCTCCCGTCTCCCCCTCCCCACCTGCTGTGTGTCTGCAGTTCTCCTGGAAATCAGAACTCCGGGGACTATATGAGTCTTACAAGCCAGCTTCCCTAGGCTGGTAGGAATCGGTTACGTCTGATAGAGACCTCACACCAAAAGTAGAGAACACTACACTTTCATGTCATCCCAAGAATAGACGCTACAGGTGATTTGGAAAGGGACCGTGGTCCCTTATTGATATTTGCAAAGAGCCGCATTGTTGGAGTAAAATGAAAATGACATTGGACTAGCCAAGTCCCTGTGTCTGGCTCCTGTCCGGGCACTGATTAGCTGTATGACCTTGGGCCCATTTTCCCTCAGACTTGTTTCTGGATCTGGAACTAGAGGTGATGTCATGGGTCCTGCCTGCCTCCTGCCGTGGTGTGGGTCCTGCCGAGACCATGTATGTGCAAATGCCGTGAAGATGTGAGGGGTCATTGACAAAGTGTGATGCAGGGCTGAGTGGCTAATGGAAGGCAGGCAGTGACTGCTTTTGTATAAGTGGATGGTTGGAGAGAGCCCCCCGTAATTCTGTTTCCCCATCTCTCAGGACCTGTCCTGGGGGCAGATGAGGTGCCTCAAAGGTGAATTACTGAGTAATATTCTGAGTAACTTACACAATTTCAAAGTTATCTAGACTGTTTGAGGAACCTAGAAGCAGAATGCTCCATGCTCTGGCATCCATCTGAAACCAGAAGAAGTGGCAGCAAACACAGATCCATCTCACCAGGATGCAGTTATCTAAACAAACCAGTTCAATCCCAAGGGCTAGAGATAAAAGTAGGAATGAAATGCTTGAATGCAGCCTGTACAAATGTACATCACCAGCTGCTTTATCTGGCCTATCTCTTTTTCTCACTGTGCCTACCACACTTCCTGATCTTGGTTATGAATTCACGAGGAAAAGAATTTACACAAAGTACTTATGTTAGAAAGTCATTAGTAAAGCACTTTTCATGTGCAGAAGCATTAAGGGTACAATAGCAAATTACCATTTTATACTTATTAAATTTGAAAAATAAATTTAAAAAATTCACACCCAGCGCTGTAAGCAAGGCTGTAGCAAAACGGGTAAAATCACATATTGCTGGTGGCTTTGAGAAGCGTATCACTTCTTTCAAAAAGCAGTATGGCAGGGCTTCCCTGGTGGCGCAGTGGTTGAGAGTCTGCCTGCCGATGCAGGTGGCACGGGTTCGTGTCCTGGTCCGGGAAGATCCCACATGCCGCAGAGCAGCTGGGCCCGTGAGCCATGGCCGCTGAGCCTGCGCGTCCGGAGCTTGTGCTCCGCGACGGGAGAGGCCACAACAGTGAGAGGCCCGCGTACTGCAAAAAAAAAAAAAAAAAAAAAAAAAAAAAAGGGCAAAAGAAAAAAAAAAAAAAAAGCAGTATGGCAAATGTAAGTCAACAGCCATAAAAATGTTCATATTTTTTATGTGGTAACCCTACCTTGCTACTTGTCTTAAGAAAATACTTCTCTACAAGAAGAATAGTTCAGTGGAGACAGATTTTTATTACAATGTTAACTATAATAGCAGAAAAATCTGAATTGGAATAGTGAGTTAAATTATAGTACCACAGCTTGGTGGAATAATGAAAATTCTTAAAAATGTGAAAGGTGTTTATGAAATGAACTATTGAAATTATATATGGAAGGCGATTATATATAATATGCACATGGACAAAACCCATCAGATCTCAGGTATGGGTTTAGGGTGGCTGCATTACTTTTTGTTATTAGAAATTCCTTTGAAGTTATATTGTGCCATTCACACACAAAAGGCACCAAGAAGCAGGAAAAATGACCTTTACAGCCATTAGCAATGACTGGTCCCCTTTTTTCTCTCCCCTTGACTCCTCTGCAAAAACCCAGCTCGGTAGTTGTAGCTGGCAGACCAAACACAGAAAGTCATTTGAAATCTTAATCACTTCCAAATCTCAGCTTGATAGATAGCTCTAGGAGATTTTCAGGAAATCTTTGATTCCTTTTCGATGCACCAGCAACAGATGGCCTGGATGACCCAGGCTGGGCCTTGTCTACCTCATAGCTGGAGGTATGTGCCCACTTGCCTTTTGAGGGGTCCAGGGTAAACCATCTTCCATCACCATCCACTCCAATTTGCCGTCACAGATGTTCTAGGGAGGTTACAAGGGCACAAACAGTCTGAGCCACAGCCCAGATGAGCACCAGCCCTCGTCACATGCCAGAGCAATAGACCCATTCCCACTCTTACTCCAGACAGAAACATACTTGCCAACAACAGTGCTCAGGACATCCGCAGGGGAGGATACCAACTAGCAGTCACTTGGGTGCCCACACCGGGCTCTTGTTTTCACTTCCTGTGTTTGCATCTTTATTAGCACTCAGATGGGGAGACGCCAGAGGCTCAGAGAGTGATTAAGCGGTATCCTCAAGGTCACATAGCTAGTAAGTTGTGGAGCTAAGGCCCTCTCCCCGGCCTGGCCTGGCACTTTCAGTAATGTTGACCCAAACCCTCCATTTCTCCGTAACTAAAGCCGAGAAGGATTATTGCTCCTGTGGGAGCCAGTTTCCCAACAGGATATGAAGGCAGATCTTAGCATCTTGTTCACTTTATTCCTAGTGACATGATAGCTAAGAGGAAATCAAACTTCAAGTGATAAGTACTCTGGCTCATTATGCCAGCATGTTTTCTTGATAAGGAGAATTTGCCTTTATCTTTGTGTCTTTCAAGTCAGTACCCTCAAGTGAATGTGCGCCAGTATTAACTCCAGAGAGCTTGGATTTTGTTCCATGCGCATTCGAAAGAGAACTGACCGTGTTTCTGTCCAGAAACACTGATCTCATCTTTGATGTTGTACAGGTATCTGGCTTGATCAGCCAGAGAGTGGTTTCCCTGTCAGTCATTCAATGGAAAGTCTTGACCTGCCGCCCTGGGACTGCTTACTTATACTGGACTCTTTGCAATTGAAAAGGAACGTGTACGTCCCCAAGAATAACACATTTTTAGTTTTCTCTGAAAAATCTCAGAAATAGGGCAGAGATTGTGGAAACAACATCCATGTCCTTTTTGGTGTGACAGTGTCTTTTGGCCTTATATACCAAGAAGCCAAAGGCATGCCCATCTGATGCTCAAACCAGGTGGTAGGTCATTGGATGGTTGCCACTGGATGATTGGAGGAATGACCCCTGGGGTCGGTTAAGAATAGTATTCTAGCTACCAAGTCCAGAGATGGGTTATACATCTTGTGTACTAGGTATCCCACCGGATTTAGATGTCCCATTGGTAACTTTATTTCTAATGCTTATTTTCTGCAGAATTGCTTGCCTAGGTCCTTCCTGCACCACGTGAGTCTTCCTGGCCTTTCGGCCACACTGAAATGCTCCTGGTGTTTCCTGAGGCTCAGCCACACAGGACTGTCTCTAGGTCTAGCCTGGTCCTTCCAGGGGGCAGAGTAGTGCACTTACCTCCCCGTCTTCCCTAGAGACTCATAATGGGGCCGGGACAAGAGGAGGTTTCTCTGCTGGTGGTGTTCAGGATGACCTGGAGCGCGTGTGGTCAGTCAGATGCCTCCCCCTCTACCAGCACACCAGAGACAGGGCTGTCCATGCCTCAGTGGGAGACATGTGCCCACCCACCTATCCACTTATACATCCACTCAGCATGTGCTATGTGTCACACACCACACTGATGATGAACGAGATGCAGACAGTCCTTGGCCTCAAGGAGAGAAGACAAGCATCGAGTAAATACTAGTTTCAAGAGTAAGAGGCATAACGCAGGCGATCTATGACCAGCTGTGAGGGCCTCTCTATCTGGAATCGGTCACCATTTCCAAACCCCCTCTACTGTCACTCTTATCCCAGAAAGTGTACCCTCTGAGACTGTGCTAGAAAATGTGTGAAAAGATCATGCTCAGGGACTGTTGTGGGTAAACCAAAGCCCAGAACATTGAGTCGGTTCAAAACAAAGTGATGCGACTATATGAAGGTCCCTTTCCATTTAAAAGGTACCGAAACTGGATATAGACGAATGGATTATTTCACAAGTGGTCCATCTAGGGAATCGACCCATGCTCGTCTGGTTGATTTCACAAAATGGTGCTAGAATGACAGAGGTGTTTATGGTTCTTGCCTGTTTGTATAGCGTAAGGGGAACTGTCTTTCCTGTCAGTATTTTCCCCAGATACATATACCCACCAATGTAAGATGTTTCCCTGTCCCAGCAAAAGCGAAGTGCCTTTAACTGCACAGAGTACCAATTATGCTGATTTTTTTTCTCTTATCATTGGGAGGATAGAAAATGCATGTGTGGTGATGCTCCCCCACTTCACCCTGGTTTGGGTGGATGGACAGATGAATGTGTAATATCAGGTAGCAAGTAGGGGACCCCTATTTCTGAAAATGTTGAATGAATGTGTTCAAACTGACATTTATTGAGCACCTAATGTGTTCAGAGCTCCGTGGGCCATACCCGGGTAAGTGAGCTCAGCGCTGCCCTTAGGGAGTTCTTTCAGAAGCTGACCAGGGAAGATGAAAGACCTCGTGGACCAAATTTGCATTCCATCCTTCAAATAACAAGATTAGTTTTAGTTAATAAAAAACACTGTTAAATTCCTAAACTTATGTCACTGCACTTGCAGGGATTTTTCAGAGTTTAGGCAGGGAAAGTGAAAAAGAAAAACAAAAGCACAAAACCATTAATAATTTTCTACAGAAGGACTCTGACGGACAGCCGCGGATGACTCTGGGGTCTGTTAATTAAAGTGGAGTGATAAGCATCTTTTCTTTTTTCCTCTTCTCTTCTTTGCATGTAGGACAGTCAGCCCTGAACTCAAATCCTACGCCCTGGGAGTTCTTTTTCTCCTCCTCCGTTTGTTGGGTACGTATTATCTCTTTGTTTCCTCAATAATGAATTGGATGCTTATAACCAGGTGAGTACATATCAGTGGAATCATCCCCTTTCTTGAGTTTGTCATTTTTCCTATGAGGTTTTTTGGTAAACAAGAGAAACATCAAGTCTGTTAATTTTGCTCAGGGTTTAGACCTAAACTCACACACTCCCTGGATGTTGCAGAGTTTTTGCTGATATCAACTGTGCCTTTGTACCACCCTTAATTCTTATTGGCATAAGGAGGAAAAGCGATGGCACCAAAGGGAAAGAAATTTGATGGTGTCATTTGGAACCCTCATTAAGCAACCCATGAGCAGCTTGTGAAATGCTTCACTTATGGGGCTTCCAGCTCGAGGAGAGAGGTATTCTCACAATGCTTCGCAGATGGAAACTTCGCATCCTTTAAATTTTTCCAAACTGATTTAGTTTATTTACCTTGGGTTTCCTGGATGGGGCAAATATGACCTTCATGCTATAGACCCTACATTCCAAGGTTTGGTATGGATAGAAGGAATTAAGTCTAACGCCCCAATGTTTAAGATGGGAAAACAGGATGGGAATAGCCCATGGTTCTTCCAGGGTGCTGGGACTGGCTGGGGAGAAGCTGGAAAGGCCAACAAGGTAACCCTTCTCCCTCTAGACCACACTGTTGCTTTATGAACTCCCTCTGTCAAGGCCAAGATCAAGATAGGACAACTTTTTTCCTTGGATAATAAAGCTGTGGTCTTCTTTAATGGACATTAAATGGTAAATAGATGTGGAAAGGGAAGTAACCATGGCCTATATCTTCAGAGTAAAAATAAAGTTTCTCATTCCAAATAGTATATAATCTGGATGAGCATAAAGAATTAACTATAGAAATGTTTATAAAAATGTCTATAAAAGTTAAAAATTGGCAACAGCCTAAATACCCAACAACAGGGAATTAGTTAAATCCATTACGAGCTCTAATTCCAGTAGGATTTATGTTCCCCTTTAAAGTTCTGGAAAGGAAAATATTCATAGACTTGGAAAAGGCACATGATATGTGGAGGGGGAAAAAGAGGTCTATAATATATTTGCAAATGTTTTTAAAGTATATATAAATATGGAAAAATACTGGAAAGCTAGATGTGAACATGGTATCAGCTATTATCATTGAATAGTGAGGCTATAAATGATATTTTCTAAATTTGTTTTTAAAATTTGAATGAATATAGATTTTATTACTTGCATAATGAGATTACTTCCTATATAATTGATAAGTGAAAGAAAATTATTCACCCTTAAATCCATTAACAAGGTAAGGTTTTCCCTGGGGAATGGCAAATACATGACACATGCCCTATCTCTGTCTATAGCAGATAACTTTCAATCAATTGCTCTGATCACTTTTGCCATGCCCAGGACAAGACCTCAGAATCTTCTCAATCACTATCAATCCACATCTGTTGGTACATATGGAGAAACTTAAATGGCATCTTTGTCTTATTTCTGGTTCATGGGAAATAGAAATGTTCTAGGTATAATAATACCTAGTTCAAACAAGTTCAGCAGTAACTCAGACTAAAACATTTGGGCCTTCCTGGAAGTTGTAGTGGCTTTTAGAGCTCTCTAACTACACAGGGTACCAATTATGCTGATTTTTTTTCTCTTATCAGTGGGAGGATAAAATGCATGTGTGGTGATGCTCCCCCACTTCACCCTGGTTTGGGTGGATGGACGGATGAATGTGTAATATCGGGTAGCAAGTAGGGGACCCTTATTTCTGAAAATGTTGAATGAATGTGTTCAGACTAACATTTATTGAGCACCTAATGTGTTCAGAGCTCCGTGGACCATACCCGGGTAAGTGAGCTCAGCGCTGCTCTTAGGGAGTTCTTTCAGAAGCTGACCAGGGAAGATGAAAGCCCTCCATCTACGGAGTTGCTGCAGAGGTCTCTGTATCTCTAAACAGATGCTGAGGACTCTGTGTAGCTGGTAAAAATTAGCCTTCAGGATAATTTTGATAGCACAAAATGAAAGAAAATTTGCAAGCTATTTTTGAAAAGTTAATGAAAATTATAGGACACTTGAAGACAGAACTGAAAATTATAGAGCATGTGTAATGTGACATGCTGTTTCTAAAGCTGGTTCTCTATTTGTATGTCTGCTCCAGGAATAATCAACCAAGCATTATCTAGAAGAGTATTTTTCAACCTCTGTGAGCCACAGCAAGAGATAAGGTTTACAGCGTATGGCCCAGTACATACACACATATCACAAATATAGCTGAAGCAAAGATTTCATGAAAAATATTCACCCTTAATATGCATTGATGTCCTCTGCTACTTTCTATTCCATTCCATCCTTTTTAAGTAGTGGGTCATGACCGACCATACTGATTGTATTACCCATATGGGTCACACATCACAGTTTAGAAAATGGCTCTAGAAAGATATGAGACAGTTTCATCTTTTAATTAAAAGTGGCTTATCAAAGAAGTCTTTGCACTTGGCCTGGTTCCATTTCCTGCAGCACCCAATAAGATTAACCACCTTTACTGTTTATGCAGGGCCAACCGAGAAATCAGATTTCATGACATTGTCAACCTTTGTGCTTGGCCCCCACGTAGGTAATGGGGATACAATGAGGACGTCGCAGTTCAGTGTGACGAGATCTGAGATGCAGTCAGCACAAGTGACAGGGGGACATGTGGGAGAGCCACGTAGCCTGGCCTGGGGATGGGGACAGGGGTGTGGGTTTGAAAGGCTGTGCTATCTACCTAAGACGTGAAGAAAGAACAAGGAAGAGTTACACAGCTGAGCAAAAAAGGAGAGAGTGCTTTAGACAGAGAGACTTAAAGGAGTAAAAGCCTGGAAGTGAACAAAGGCTGAAGCATGTTTGGGGGCTGCAGGAAGGCCGTGGGGCTGGGAGGAGTGGCAGAAGATGGGGCTAGGGAGGGCGGCTGTCTGTCAGGGAAGGGCTGCTGCCCTTTTGACAAGTTTGACCTTTATCCCTAAGGCAGAAGAAGTCATTGAAGAGCCATTGTGCATTTTGAGAAAGGCCCACTGTCTACCATGTAGAGAATGTGGGAACTGAGTAACAAGCCACTGGTATAACAGAGTAGCTGCTGGAGACCCAAGCTGAGACGCTGGCTACCAAGATGGGGAGATGTGGGTAGAGGAAGGATTGTCAAGGCTTAGTCTCTGAATGGAAGTGTACAGACTGGAGTATCTGAGAAGGGGGAATCCACAGTGACAGCTCCTTACGAAAGATTTGGATCATGTGGTGCATGGGGATATTATTTATTAAAACAGGAAGACCAGTATGAGGAGCAAGTTGGGAGTGGTATAGACCAACACTGTCCAACAGAACTTTCTGTGATGGTGGAAATACTCCAAACCTGTACCACATGGAGCTATGGAGCACTTGAAAGGTGGCTTCCATAAACTAGTTTCACTTCATTTTTATTGGTTTTCATTGAAGTAGCTGCATGTGGCCAGTAGCTGTCATACTGGACAGTGCTGGTCTCAAGGCTCAGTCTTTGATTCACCATCATTGGTGGGTCGGAGCTTGAGGAAGTGGGGGCAGCGAGGGGAGACCACTCTTTGCGGATACTTGGCTGTGAGGAGTATAGAGAGCAAGATCCAGAAGTGAAGGCAAGGTTATTTTCCCCTTGTTGCTTTAAATGCCAATGGAAAGGAGGTGTTAGAAAGGGCAGGGGCAGAGAATGCATTGGCCCAGGTCAGTGTGGTACCAAGAGCTTCCCAAGCAGCCCGTGGCAGCCTAGGAATGCCATTGGTGATATCAGTGGTAGGTGCAGTGGAAGGAGTGTGAAGCAAAGAAGTTAAGGACGGTGGTCACAGTGAGGCTAAAGTGATTGACCATGGTACCTGGGCTGGATAAGGAAGAGGTGAGCTAGGAGAGGGGAGAGAGAGAAAGGAACGTAGGAACTGGATGTAGTAATTCCTGTAAAAAAGAATTCGAATCTGTGGCCAAAGCTTTGGTGTCTGTGAAGTGACAAAACCCAGTGTGTCGCATGACTAGAGAGGACGGGAACATCCTTGACATTGAGGGTGAGCTGTTGAAAGGCCAAAGTGTGGACGCCCATGTCCATGGAGAAGTTCAGGTCACCCAGGACAGCAGTAGAAGTTGAGTGGGAGAGAAGACCGAGCTGGATAAAGGTCAGGAAATACAGAGAAAACTGAATGACCTAGTCAAAGCAGACTGCCTGATGTAATCAAATCCATCCTTCTTCATCCTTTTGCAAATGGCCTGATCACCGCTTTTCTCTCTGGGTGTGGGCATAACGTCCACTCGAAGGTCTGATCCAGAATCTTGCTCCCGGAGGTCTACTGCGTGCCGTAGATGTTACACCAAATTAAATGAATGGAAACAGATACACACTGAGATCATGCTATGTCAAAAGCACTGTTCTTGATGCTTCAAAGGATATAAAAATAAGTGGGAGCCAGAGCCTGCCCTCTCCAGTAGGAGAATGAAGCAAGTATGGGTAACGTAAAGGGCTAGAAGAGTTTGGACCTTGAATTTCAAGGGAAAAAAGATTTTACTTGGCTGAGTCTTTGCCAGTGTGGAACAAATGATGGTATGAGATGGAAGTATTCAGAATTCTGAGTTAGGAAGATCAACCTGGGAGAAAGGTGCTAGGCGGTTCAGCAGGATGCAGGATAACTAAAGCACTGAGAAAAAGAGAAGGTGACCAGGGTAAGGCGGTGGAATTGGAATTAAAAGGCAAGGACAGATGGAAGCCATATTGTGGAGGTAATGTCTTTTAAG